>NC_141027.1:41922500-42075000 GCF_052040795.2 Danio rerio
GATTTAGCTCTTACTGTAATTTTACCTGTTTAATACATCACTAATACATCATGTAATACTTACATTTAGGAAGACTTCTTCAAAAATGTTCTATGATTTGGGAGTTTTTAAACACTATATGAGGGTAATCCTTAGCTCTAACTGAATAAAATGCAGTACTAATTAACTATATATTACTTTAAAACATTTTTTCAAATAATAATAGAAATTTTAATAGCTGTTTTAAAGTGTTATTTACTCTGGTACATTCTCCTAGTGTTCTGTGCAGGGCTATTTTTGTATCACTGTGCAACTATTGTGTTTTTGTTGTAGTTGTTGTTTTATATACAAACATTATTTTTTATTTTAATATTTTCAGTTTTTATTTTAACTGTAGTTACATTTTTTAATAATTTGTTAAATATATATATATATATATATATATATATATATATATATATATATATATATATATATATATATATATATATATATATCGGACTAAGGCTCAGTTTAATACTAATATGTTTTAGTTTTAAAATAGCATTCTAGAATAAAAAACGATACATGTCCACGCTGGCGGCGTTTCACCTAGCTTTTCTGAACAGCTCTCTGTCCACACTACACTGCTGAAAATGCACATCATGTGACCACACACACATTCTGGCATGCACTGCATCATATACGTGCGTCTGAGCTCCAGACAGTCAGCGAGTATTGACTGATTGCTTGCATTTATTTCCTATATTTATTAAACTTTTATACTTATACAAGATACTTTTATAAAAGTATAAGAGTTATACTCTTATACTTTTATGATTTTTAAGACTGAACTTTGTGTATTTAATATTGAGGAAAATGCCCCAATCCACCCGCAAATATCTGCAGCCACGCCTCCGTTTCCGGGTGTCTCCATTTTCCCCCATCCACACTAACAAGGAGCAGCAGCGTTTTAAAATGAAAACGGCCTCTCCAGCAATTTTAATAATTTCAGTTTTCGGGGGCTCAAAACTCTGGGATAGTGTGGATGGATGGCATAACCGTAGTAAAACGTATGTGTTTAAAAACTAAACCTTATTAGTTTAAATAGGGCCTTAGTAAACTTAAATGCCAAAGTACTATCAATTAGTTCAGTGGTTCCCAAAGTGGGGGTCGTCAGACAATGAGAAGGGGTCACTTGGTGATTTCAAAAAATGTAATTCATTTTATTAAAGTAGTTTTGATCATTTAGATTTTATGACACCAGGTTAAACTTTCTGACACCTTTACGGCACTCACGTACATCAAAAATAAATACAGGCCACAACTAAACATGGTCTGCGAGTCTGCGTTCTTCAAAATTAAATGGTGAAAAGACGTTGACCTATTGGTATATGTGCGCTGCTGTGTGCGAGGTTTATATATTAATAACCACCTCAGTGGATATTGGAGGTCATGAGTCACTGACATTGTTATTTTGAGGGTTGCAGGCTGAAAAGTTTGGAAACCTCTGATATAGGTGACTGACAAAAAAAACAATATGTTACAAAAAATACATAAGATTTAGATTTTAATTTTATACTTGTTAAATACACTTTTTTCCATCTCACGTGTAAAAAAGACTTTAGTTTTATTCATTGATTCATTTATTTTCCTTCGGCTTAGTCCCTTATTTATCTGCGGTCGCCACAGTGGAATGAACCGCCAACTTGTCCTGCATATGCTTTACACAGCAGATGCTCTTCCAGTTGCAACCCAGTCCTGGGAAAGACTTTAGTTTCATGGTTTCAATTTTCACTTTAGTTTAAAAAGCTAGAACTGTGGTTGGATGTCACATGATCTATCAGAAATCTCTTGAACATGCTGATTTCTCAGGACACTTTGATGAAGTTATGGTTTGAAAGAACTGCATTCATTTGAAATAGAAAACCCCTGTAACCATGCGAAAATCAATTGCTGTCTCTTGATCAATTTAACGCATCCTTACTAAATAAAAGCATTTAAAAAATCCCCTTAGCAGTCACTCTAAATCACCCCGTTTACTTTAGAAAGCCTATCGAAACAGCAGGAGCCTCGTGTTGCTGTTGTTGCAACACCCAAAACTCTACTGAGAAACAGAAGTTCATTAGTCCATAAAAAGAAATGCAACATCTTTAATTGAAACTGACATCAGTGACTACTAAAAAGAGATGAACTGCATGATAAACTCAAGCAACACAAGATCCATAACATTCTGCAAAAAGAAAAAGTAACGGCACAATAAACAGGTAGCCCTCATGTGGAATAGCATTGTGCTGATTAATAGTCCTTTCCTGAGCGCTCAAGTTTTGCTGGAGGGAACTGAAACTTTCACTCCCTTTGAGGCAACCTCTGCAAACCCCCATAGTGACACACACACACACACACACACACACACACACACACACACACACACACACACACACACACACACACACACACACACACACACACACACACACACACACACACACACACGTACAGCTATCTCTAAGGGCACTTCCAACAGATATAAAGATTCTACAATGTATAGGCTGTATATTTTATACCCCTAGCCCAGGGATCACCAAACCTGTTCCTGGAGGGCTGGTGTCCAGCTCCAACCCTAATCAAACACCATAGATATATATACACTAGATATCGCATTGGGATCCAGAGCATGTGTCAATAGCGCCGCCATATTGGTACAGTGCTCCCAGGACAAATGTCATTCAACCGCACTAGTCAAGACAGTGTTATTAAATGAAGATGCTGGACTTTAGCGCTGCCTACGGGTGTAGTAACGAGCAAACAAAGAAAACAAAGCACAAAGGCAGAACATTTCATAGGTAAGATTAAGTTTTTTTTCTGTTTTTGTATGTTCTGAACTTTTGTGCTAATCAGGTAACGTTATTGATGATAACAGTCACTTACTGCATTCACCATACGGCAAAGCAGCTCCAACTCGCACTAAACACTCGGCTTATGCTAGTTTTGTTGAATAAAATCAGCAAACAATGTAAAAGAAATATGACAACGAGATGCTGCGCTGCCAGAAACTTGTATTATTGTCGGCTAACGTTAGTGAAAGAGTCGAATCGCTCAAATTCACAAACGAATCGCTCCCTCCGTCAGTATGAGAAGTGAAAGCAGGAGAGGAGGTGTGTTTCAGGACACGGATTAGATTAAATTAATATGGAGGGTGAATAGTACATTTCTGTACACACAAACACAAGCTTTTTGTCAGGAATGCCCGTGCGGTCACTGATCCATCAATACTAACATCCTAACATACTACATACTAACATCCAGGAAAACTCCTGATTACAGATATATGTGTATATCTCTGGCTTCGGATGGCCACAGTCCTCCACTGTACCTTGGTCCCGCATTCATTTCAAAGGAGCGCTACCCTGTAGCAAGATGGCGGTGCTATTGACGCATTCCGTCCAATAGACAACAATAGGCCAGGCGACATCTTATGTATATATCTATGATCAAACACACCTGAACTAGCTAATCAAGGTCTTACTAGGTATACTTGAAACACCCAGGCAGGTGTGTTGAAGCAAGTTGGAGCTAAACCCTGTAGGGACACCGGCCCTCCAGGACTGAGATTAGTGACCCCTGCCCTAGCCTAAACCCAAGTGCAATCTCCACTTTACATTTTCAAAATACTTCATTCTGTGCGACTTATGAGCCATTTTCCTCAAGGAGAACAACAAAGTGTCCTTATATTGAAATTAAAATGTCAAAATGTACTGGAATAGCTATACTTCGAGACATTTGGTCCTCACAAAGTAAGCAATACTGGGTACACACACACAAATATAGTAATGCGCACAATCCAGGCTTATTGCGATTACGTACCCCTATATACATTTCTGGAGAGAGCAAAATACGTCCCAGGTGCTACATTTTTTGCAGTTTCTGTTTTTACGAATCCACCAAAGAAAAGCCCTCACCTGGATTTTACCATGTTTTCATATTTTACCTCACCCAGTTATTTACTAGTTAATTTTATTTCTTGGCTTTTGTTTTTGTCTTTCCTGCCATTCTTCAATGGACTCTAACTCTATCATCGCAGTCAACTCCACTCTGTGTCTCGAAGTCTGCCGTAGTACATGTCGAGCTACTGGACAAACTTGTAACAGCAGGAAAGCCATCCATACTGAGGTAAGCGAGAAAAGAAATGGCATCATACCACCTCGTATCATTAATTTTAAAGATGAAATGCAGCCAAACGTACCTCTGGCTACATAATTCACAATCTTAAGAAGTGTATATAAGAATATGCTTTTAAAATGAGCCTATTTTGCATGTGCATGTTTTTAATGGTGGATTATGAGGACTTTCCATTGGCAAAATGTATTTTATACTGTAACTACCACTTGTTATATCATCTTACCCTAATCATACCCCTAAAAACAATACTCACTTAAATCCTGTAGTGAATTTTTAATGTAAAAAGACCACCTTGTGTTTTAAATTATGAGGACATGCTCTATGTGCCCTCATAATTCAACCACGTCAACACTGCAATACCTAGATCACATTAATACAAATTTGTATCTCTGTAAACCATACAAACCAGTGCACAAACATACACACAACATTTCTGTCTTTCCGTGGCTTTGCCTCATCACCCATTCCATCTCATTCTCACCAGACGCTTTGCTCTAAAGTCACTAGACGCTCTGCATTCACTTCTTACTTTTGGGTCAGTGCACTCGAACAGGTGCAAGAAATCCTTTTTCGGTGTCGTGAGAGCAGATTATAACAGCTAGCCAGCCTGTTGTTTGCGTTTAAGACATAGAAGAAAATCATCTGGTCTTCACTTTTAACATGTAAATACACAACCAAGGTTAATAGCACACATAATCTGCTGTTAAGTAGCCATGTTTGAGAATAGCACGCTGAATATGTTTGTGAAAGAATAACAAACACTTCAGAGCGGTGTAATTAACTTTTGTTGAAAGGTAATTAGTTGAGCTATGAAGAAAAGGACCTCTTACTGAGCACTATTATTGTGGCCCTGCTGAGGAAAGACAGAGAAAGATGGAAAGACATCCAGCAAGGAATTGAAACAAAAGCACCACTGGAAGCCTGAAAAGCATTGTGAACATGTGAAACACACAAGGCCCTCAGAGCACAATAGATGACTACTGGAAACCTCTGTGACTTTCTCTGAGAAAACTCTCTTTCTCCTCCCATCGCTCTCTCACAGCTGTATTCGGGGAAGTCAAGCAGAGCACTTTTAAATGCGATTTAGTTAAGGTTGTCCAGGCATACACTTTTACCTTTCTTCTGTGGCAAATGCAACTGAAGAACTTTATACAGTAGTACTTTGAGCTTGGTGGTTCATTCAAAAAGTAAGTTATTAGTTTTTTGTAAATGAATGCATGGTGGTGCTTCTGGGAACAGCGGACAGGAGCACCTACCCAGAAGGACCCCCTCGATCCTTTTCTTCACTGCTCTATTCACTCTTTCTTACGAACTCATTCAAGAACAGATAAAGCCTGACTCAAACTATCCATTCACTTATCCTCCATAAAGAGCTTAGCGTTCACACCAAAACTCATTCAATCCCAATGACTGTCCTGCACAAACTTGAATAGGAGACTGGGGTAAGATGAGCCATTTTTACATATGTGATCCACAATGGAAAACAAGTGCTACATACAATCAAGTATTGTACATCATTTTAGGTTGGTTTCCTCTTGTCAGTTTATGTGACAAAAATGTGTGCAAGATTAAAATAAATATTTGTAATTTTTTAAATATTTTTAATTTTTTTAAATTTATTTTTAAATTTTTTTATTAATTAGGCTCAGTTTGGCCTAAATCTGGACAAATTTGCACCATGCAAATTAGGGTAGACTGATCATCTAATTGAATCTGAATCATACATGTAGATTTAAAGGTATGTACCTATTTTAAAAATTAAGTAATTTCAATACTGGCTGAAATTCTTTTAAAGGGCTCCTTTGATGAAAATAATTTTTGTAAGCTGTTTGGACAGAACTGTGTGCAGGTATAGTGTGTCCACAGTCATATTGGGGTGATTTGAATACAATAAGTTTCTTTGTTTAACGTCCTAATGTTAAAATAGGATCCAAATCCTTCTCATTTTGAGGCTGACTGCAATGTGATGTTGGAGTGCAATCTCTCCGCCCACCGACTGACTGCTGCATTTTTACATGTCTTCATAAGAATGGGTATAATCATATAAACAAATAAGGACGTGCGCAAAGCAACCGAGATAAAAAGATCTGGTGATCTTTCTGGGATCATCAATTATCATTAAATGTGATCAAGAATGAGTTTTACAAGTTTAAAACATTTTAAAACAGTGCATGTTTGTAATAAAATACAGCGATTTTACCATCTTTATCACCACAGCCGCATGTCAGCACAATTATAAAAAAGACGCTTCAATCCCGGTTTGTGGATGATAAATCTGAATTATTTTGTACATTAACATAACGCATATCCATACAGCAGTGGATAGTAATATGTATCCTGTCACATTTGCCGTGCAAAAACAATGCAAAGTGTGTGTTTGTGTATGTGTGAACTTAGTAACAGCATAACTCATCGTCACAGAAAGGCTTGAATTAACTCCACAACAAATACATCAAATAATCATTGGTAAAGTTCTTACTAAAGTATTTCTCACAAACGTTGTGTGAAATCTGCTTCCTTCATGTCTTTGTCACTGTGCTGTTCAGAGCAGAAAAATTCCAATATTCTGAAAGGTAAAATAAATAATCTGCTGAGTGTTTTGAGCTAAAACTTTACAGACACATTCTGGAGACACAAAATACTGATAAATCTTTAAAAAGAGGTAAAATAGGTGTGCTCTAATAAACAATCTAATTTCTTTTAACTGATTGCTTTTGTGGTAGAATATGTTAAAAAGCTATTTTTTTCTTTCCAAAACAGAGTAAACAAATAGTTTATTGAATAAAACTTAATTAAAAAACTAAATAAGAGTGAGTGTGTGAATTATTAAAAAAGGCCACTAAAACTAACAAACACTTCAAGTCAAAAGAATTCATATCAACTATATACTGCTCATTAGAAATACGTGCTTCAGACTACATTTTCTAAGTATAAACAGATTTAAACATTCTAAAAAAGAATGCTATGGAGCAGTATAGTGCCAACAACTTGTTTTTCTTTTCATACTGATGATAGTTACAGGGATATATTATCGGTAAATGATAAGAAAGAAGAATTTAAAACATACAACAAATTGCGCCAAGTAAAATACATGTGCTAGACAGCGCCCTCTAGTGGATTTGTCATCTGAAATGTGCAACGAAACGTACCTAGAGCAATGTATTTTATGTTTCACTAAAATGTAGGCAAATGTGAGGCATGCATTTCAAAAGAGCCTGGGTTGATATTGGGTGACGGCCATTTTGTAGTGTCCAAATTCTGATTCAACAACATTCCCTAAGTTCATTCACCCAGCTCATCTGGCTCTTCCAAATCAGAATTGAACGAAGACATCTGAATCAATATACAGCCCTAATAAAGAGAGTAGTGATTAAGGAAAAGAGTTTTAGACACAGTTTAAATCTGAAACTGAATCAAAAATGAACTGCTGTACTTCTAAACTCTCCATATCAAATACTACTCAATGACCCATCTGAAAAATCCTGTGTAAAGTATATAAGTTCAGCTGCTGGCTCAATTTACAACAGACAAACTTTACTTCATGCCTGGAAAACACTTGCTGGAACAACAATTCATGGAAACATATTTCCATGGTTTATATATTGGTAAAATCACCCATATGCATCCCAAATCTTTTTAGACATGGGTCCATTTGCTTTACTGTAGCAGATATTACATCTGATAAGCTAAAATGTCATTGTGAAAAATAAAATGCTACTTTTCACTAGTCCCATGTGCTTCTCATTTTCAGTACAATTACTAGGCGATTCTGAAACGCAAGGTCACATGACAATAAAAGGGTATTGCCAAGATACAGTACAAGGGAGTACGTCAGCTTATCCACTGCCTCATCGTACCCAAGGTTTTTTCTGTGCTTTCTCCAACTAATTTCACATTTTATTCTGCATCATCTGACTATTAAGTGCTGCTTTTAATCTTCTCAAGCGGTGTCTTTCTTTCCTTCTCTCCCACTCTCCTACCAAGATCTTCCTACAAACGCCCTTAGAGTCTTCTCCCCCTACAGCAGTCACTTCTGAGAGACATGAAGGTCAATGGAGGTTCCGCTGGCTGCCTCTGCAGGGCTCGTTTTTGTGTGTGTGAGTATGAGTTTGTGTGTGTGGGAGGCTGCTGCTTTTGGCATTATGATGGATGATGAACTTAGAACCAGGCTGTGTATTAGAAACAGGCTGTGCATCAGTGCTATGGTCAGTTAACTTGATGCCTACATGATGCCAGGAGGTCTCTGTGTTAGTGTGTGTTTGTTAGAGAGAAGGAGTTTTGTGTCGGTGTTAAGGAAAATTACATAAAAAAAAATATCCAATGAGCTCATGCTATCTTCCATCGCCTCACTGTCTCATATACACAAATATCGGTCACACCCACAGGGCTCGTCCAAACAGTTTCAGGGTTGTGCGAGAATGAAGATGTAGACAGTCTTGTTAAGCGAAAAATTTACAGAAAAGAAGAGAGGGGTGGAAAATATGCAGGAAGGATGTGCTATTCTAATGACGTCCAGATGGAGCAACCACAACTATCTGTTACTAAAGGACAACTCTAATAGTAAACACTTGGTGTTTTGCAATTCTCAGTATACAAATATAAAGTACAGGGTCACAGGAACAAAATAATAACTGGACCTTTCGAGGAAAACATCTGAAATTGTCAGCTTGTACGTGTCCAGTACTTAATCCAAACCAGACTTATTGGACGCTAAAATAACTGGAGCTCGTCAAAAATGACCTAAAGTTCTGGCCAGCTTTCTGACAGCTTGAAACGACATTGCAGGATCTCTGCTGACAGTCCAACTAGCAGACCCTAGAAACATGGTCATTTTGTAAAGATCTTTCCCATTCTACGATGTTGGACTTGAGAGAGACTGAGGATTTATTTACACTAATCCAGAAATCCATCTTTATCCCGATGTTTTGGCCTTCCATATACAATGAGACAGTGTTTTTGTCCTGCCAAAACCAAGCTTTTTGAAGATGCTCTCCCAAGTGGAAAATTTAGAAAATGCTGTTCTTGTGCTGTAGTGGGGATTGTAAAAACGGGAGGAATTTGAAAATGTTGGCACATTCATAGACGTGTGATGCAGCAGATCTGTCTAAGTTTAGACTCATATGGTCCTGCTATGTGCTGTTCACGTTCACAGTGAAACATCATTGTACAGTGTCAAAACATAGAACATGAAATAGCGACTACATGTGACCTGGACCCACTAGTCCAGGGATGTCAAACTCTGCTTTTGGAGTACATGAAACTAGGGGTGTCAAACTTAATTGTTTCTTCGGCGCACGCGATGCAGACAATACGGCATCGGTTCAGTTATAATCATAATCGGTTATTGTGTACTGACGTCATTTATCTTATATGGGCTTTGTCTCGGTAGCTTACTAGGGAGGAGAGCGTCAGTATTTACAACGCTCCAACTACTTAAAAACGCAGAAACTGTGCACAATTTGACTGCGTGTGTTTGCTACATCAGTCTTTCACTGACACTTACAGCAAAAGCACCTATTTTACTGCAATTGAGAGGATAAAATAACTCAATTTCTCTCTCTCTCTCTCACTGTGGGCCCATTTGACCTGCTGGCATGACTTTTCCTCTCCTCTCGGCTGTTTTATAGCGATACTTCTGGATACACAAGTGCGTGCCTGCAGAGTTTTCTCCACCGTGTCTATCATGGATCAGCTGTGATCATCGCTGCTGCCTGCCGCTTATCAGTGTCACTCATCTGTGAAGAGCGCAGCGTGCAATAGCCAATAGCAGCCGTTTTGTTTAGGGTGTGACCAATCAAAAGGGTGCAAAAGAACTTGGTAAACAAGGATCAGAAAGCAAGTGGGAAATTTAGATTTGTTTATATTAATTGCTATGAATGCTTGAGTTGTTTAAAGGTACAGTTTATATATCTGACTTTTTGTTTTAAATAACAAAATTGCATTACAAATAGTATAGAAATATTAACATATTCATACATTTAAATACAAGAATTCTGCTGTGAAGAAAATATAAAACTGTGTATGGAAAGCACCGTGATGCACTGAGATATCAATTTGAACCGAATCGATGGCATGATAATCGTAACCGAACCGTGAGACAAGTGTAGGTTCACAGCTCTACATGGAACACAGTTTTAGTCCCAAACCTGCTCCAACACACTTACCTGTAGGTTTCAAACAAGACTGAGGGACTCAATTAGTTTGATCAGGTTTGTTTAATTAGGGATGGAACTAAACTGTGTAGTGCTGCAGCCCTCCAGGACTGAATTTGACACAAGTGCACTAGTCCAACCCAGGCTCATTCTAAATAAGGACCCCATACAGTACATTTCTGGAGAGCGCCAAAAGTGTCCCAGGAAGTATGTTTTTTTTTATGCAGTTCTTGTTTTCATGAATCCACCAGAGGTTATTGTGTACACTTTTTAAGATCTCATATTTTTCTTGCAAATTCCATTTCCTCCTGCCTGTCTAGCATAAAATCCACCAGAGCGCGCTGTTGACTGATTAATTGACTGATTAATCAACTGACCCACCCTCCTCCTTTCCTAAACTTAATCAATAGTGCTTTCAAAAGCACCAACTTGCCCAGCAAGGGCGCCGGACAATTCTAAGGGCCAACGCATTTTGGGGAGCCACATAGATATAATTTTAGAGGCCCACAGCACCTCCCACACTCTTCGCTTTCTTCCGCAACTCCCATAGCCCCCGCTCTTCACTTTTATCTGAGAAACTTCAACAAATTTAATTTGACACAATTAACACCAAACTGCAACAAAAAGCTCCTTTTGCAATTTTGCCTTTCTCCTGCCAGACTAAGTTTTGCTATAGGTGCAACTACCAATGTATCATCTGATGGCATTTCCATTCTTTTCTGTATAAAAAAGCTTAACTTACTCTTTAATTTCAACTGGTTGATGTACATACTGCACTATTTATTAGTTCAGTGCAACACCATAATGGTTTCAGCATTGTGAAACAAAGATCTAGTGCTTCAATATCCAAACATTAACCATGATTTTACAGCAGAAATATTATCAAATCATATCAACAGTACTGTGGCAGTAATATGGGATCTTCATAATATTTTTTTTCTTATGAAAACGCATTTAGGAGTAACAGAATACAATTATTAATAAATTCAAAGTTTTGTCTTTAAGCTCATAATTTTTATAGAACAAATACTACAGAAATTGAGATATACAAAATATAAAGCTATTACAATGTCAAAGCAGTCATTTCTGAAAGTCTATTTTTTAGCAGTGCATTTGTCAATATTAAGCTGAAATGGGGAAAATGTTCTGTCATGCTCAACCTAAAACTTCTGCTTGCGCTCACAACTTTTGTTATGTATGTGATATGTGACTAGCTTCAGTTCTCTTAGAGGAAAGTTCTAGTCTGGAGAACTGACCCTGAGAGAATTAGATATGCTAACATGCTAACTTTCTATTGAGAAGTGGGCAGGAAAAGAGATCAGAAACCTGCAATTATCATACATTTTGTTTTTCTCATGCGGTCTGTGAAAACTCCAAAATCTTCTAAAGTTTGTTTCTCAAGTTTGTTTGCATAAAGGTACATAGTACCTTTAATGTTTGTGTACATTTAGTGTCCAGCCACAAAGTTAGAAGATTCTTCCACCTGTGTGACCTCTGACTTCGCTTCACTAAACTTAGAAACAAACTATTAATTTACTTGTATCGGAAGGGAGTGAAACACACCCAGCTCCATAGTCCTATTAATAAAGTCTTTTTGACACAGCACTGCAGATGGCCAGCACTCTCTATAAATAATGCTTTATCTGGGCCACGAGCCGAGAGACAGCCACTTCATGTGTACAAGAGATGCTAAAACTCCACCACATGAGGAGATGAAGCTATACCTGACGGCTCACATGAGCTGTAAAGGTACAAAAGAAATCCAGAGGAGCTCCATGTGATGGGTCTGAGCTGCCAAGATGTAGTTTATATTGCTGCCAAGGTATAATAGATTGATAATCCACTGCCAAAGACATGAGGTGGCCTATAGCCAGGAGCAGCTCTGGATTCAATGTTCTGATAAGATAATATACCTCCTCAATATCACTCTAGAGACTTCAGAGAGCAGATGTGCAGTGCCAATGACTGACAACAGTGCAGATTTGATCTTTACAAGTGTTAAAAAGCTCCACAGGGTAATTCAAGATGCTAACCGGCTTGCTACAAGAAGCAAACACTCTGATTTCCAAATAAATTGAGACCTAAACACTGATTCAAATGTTGCAAAGAGTGTTAGTAATATGATTAATATGGCTAAATTTGAGTATTAGCCTAAAGAAAGACTTTTTCATGACTGTTAAGCTCACAAATAAAATACAATGTAATGGTAAAAAGTATAACCGTTCAGCAGAGATTTAGGGCAGAAAGAGAAAAAGAGAAGAGCCAAAGGGAGGGGGTGACAGACTGAATACAAACCTAAACCCAACCCATTGGATGAACTACTTAAGACTTGTGGGGCCCCACATTCTCACCATCTCTCCTTTTCTCAGAGAATCCGTCACTGCAGTTTCAGGGCTAAATATCAACTATTACTCATAAACCCTCCCTGTGAAAGGCTTCCTTCAGATAACCAGCAACAATCTTATGTCCCTCTAAAACGCAAAGAAATGCGGAAGGTAAAGATAAGATAAACTGTTGCAAATTCATCGATAATAGCTTTAGCACAATAGCATAGATAATAGCTGACTTGACCTCTTCAAAACATGTTGGCAAGTCACTCAGCTCCAGGATTTGGAAAGTAATGGTTATCATAAGCTGCACAATGCTGATTCACTGTAAGATTATGTAATATTGCTCTACCCTTGGCCTACTTGGTTGTTTTCCTCTATCATAAGAAATGAAAGATTGTGCAAAAATCACACACAGCCACAGGACTGAATGTACACATGTGAGAGACATTATGCAGCAATGTTTTTTTTTTCCAAGCTCACATGTAGTTCCACTCTTGCCAAGACCTGTAAAGTAGGCTACAAACTAGGTCACAGAGTTCTGTTTCTGTTTCAGAAATTTGAATACTTTATCAAAAAATAAATACATTGGGCCACTTCTCTCATTGTATAACACATTTTACACAGCAGTCTGTTCTGGTTTGATTTGTCAAGCAGTCTGAGTACTGATATGTATGTCATACTGCCTTCAAGTGCACTTGGAAACACCCTACATCCAAGCTAGGCAGTCATTGTTTTCGACATAATTTATGCATTCAATGTACAGAATATTACAAATCTATGAAAAAAAATTAAAGGGTACCTATTTGACCCCTTTTATAAGATGCAAGATAAGCCGTTGGTGTCTCCAGAATATGTCTAAAGTTTCAGCTCAAAACACCCATCAGATTATTTATTATGGCCTACAGAATCTGGCCATTTTGATGTCTGAGTGCATTGTAGCTGTTTTTGTAGCCTGTGGCTTTAAATGCAAATGAGCTGCTTCTCCCCGCCCACCATCATGCATTATGTCAGATAAACAGTGGTCAGTGACAGACTCAGATGAAGCTGAAATACAGCTCATTGGTCAAAAATAGCAAGAAAGTTTGTAGTGGAGTCTATTCAAGCCTTTCTGAAATGATGAGTCACACACAAATGCCGTTTGCAATACACACACTTGCATATACTATAGGAACAGTATAGTGATCAATGTTGGCGGTTTTAAAACCTTGACTTTTCCAAACCATGGTAAACCTTGAAAGTGGTTATCATCACATGCCTACTTCCACGTCACGTTGCAGTGGGCCTCAAAATCACTGGGACTTGGGTCCTATTTAATCGTCAGGAAACTTAAAAAATGAGACTTTTTGTGTTACATCAATATGACAGTGGTCACTCTATACATACAGACAGTTCTGTCCAAACAACTTACAAAAGATGATTTTCATTATAGGTGACCTTTAATTTATATGACTAATTACTCCTATATCATTTTAAATTATATGAATTATTTAAACAGAACAAAAAAAAATCAATTTATTCTACAATCTAGTGCACTACATATGCTTTTATTGAGCCCAGGCAATTCGACCAATAAGATAGATGGAAAAAACTAAATCAAAGCAAAATAGATATTTAGCTGTACCACTCACACAAAGCACTGTAAATAACAACAGAGTCAGTCTCTCAACACTAAAAATACCTCATTATGTGTACTTGAAATATACTGTGTAGTTACTTGCTTCATGGCTTATCTCTATGGGACCAATTAAAGGAATTATTAGTGGGCACTAATTCTCTTTTGTTGATGCAAGGAGAAACTAATGCATTTAAATAATTATGCATGAGTTATATGTACTAGATGCCTTTCTGTGTAGAATTGTCATGTTCTCCCCATGTCTGTGTGGGTTTTCTCCAGGCGCTCTCGTTTCCCCTATAGCCCAAGGACACATGAGATGGGTAAATTGGACAAAACCAAACTGGCAGTAGTTGTGAGTGCGGATGGGAGAGTGTGTGGCTGTTTCCCAGTACTGGGGGTTGATTAAGCTAGTCCACTCTAAAGGCTGGGTTTGAAGCAGGACGGATCTGCTGGTAAAGCCCATGTAAAATAAAACAAATTAAAGTAAAAGGGAATAAGCAGAAATGAGTGGATATATACATAGGCCAAATGGTAATGATGGATGGATGGATGGATGGATGGATGGATGGATGGATGGATGGATGGATGGATGGATGGATGGATGGATGGATGGATGGATGGATGGATGGATGGATGGATAGATAGATAGATAGATAGATAGATAGATAGATAGATAGATAGATAGATAGATAGAAAGAGTGGAGTTGGAGCCAAGTGACTTCAAATACTCGCTGACAAACCAAAAGTTTTGGCTTTAAATAATTACAAATAATAATTTTTAATTAATAATAATTTAATTATTAATAATTTAATTAATAATAATTTAAATATGTTTTAAATAAAACTTATTAAAAGTGATTTACTGAAACTTTTTTATTACAGATTAAATAACATATTTTACTTTTTATTGACAATGCTGTACAAAAGTGCTATTAAAACAGCGCGGGCATTCAGCACAACAGCTCTCACATTTGTGCTATACTAGTTAAATAATTTAATTATATGAGATCTCTGAAGAGACAGAGCCAGACACCGACAGACAAAGGCTATAATGCGAACACGAGCTCTTGGGTTGGTCGAAAAGGAGAAACACCGTTGGAATGTATAAGTTGAGGAGGACTAAATTACTGCAGTGTACTTTTCTCTTATATGTGTAGTTTGGAAAAAAAAGACTACTGGAAGCTCCAGTGTCTCACGGTAAATAACCTTGCGCAGTGTGCAGAGACACCGAAGAAGGCGATGACAGACACCCTATAGCTGCTCCAGGGATGAACAGGTTAGCCTACAGTATGTGCTTCAGGGAAAAGTCAAGGAAAACAGCATAACGGCAGCTGAAGGTACAGGTTTCTCCAGCACTCATAATCTTTCTGCAGGAAGCGATAGCACGGTCACATACCGTTCAAAAAAACAGCTGCTGATAAACATCGCCTCTGGCATACAAACAGCACATCACAACAACACAGCCACAACAGCACAGCTCATTCATAACAGAGCACAATGCATCGACTTTGTTACTGAAATGAATAAAACACGTTAAGAATAAAAGTTGCAGCGAGCTGACTGAAATAAGAGGCAGAGCTTTTAAATGTCCGGGCAACTTCTGATCATTCCCATAATGCATTTGATCCAAAGTCATTATATCAAAAGGGAAAAATATATTATATATCTAACTTATGGTTTCAGGTCACAGTGACTACCTGATGTTCCCCACATCTCTATTGCCAAAACAAACTAGTGTCATTAACGCAGGCTGTAAGCTGTAGACACCATATAACGTTAGGCACTCACCTTCCGCCGTTAATTCTCCTCGGGTGATCTGGAAAACACTTCCCAAAGCCTGCAAAACTAGAACAATCCCCACAAACACATCGAGCGTGCTTGAACCCGCCATGGCAGATAGTATCCACTGAGTCAGATGTCCTCAGTTTCTTTCGCTGTGCCGTCGCCAAAGAGAATGTGAAATAAAGGCAAAGAGCGTGTGGTCAGCGGCTGGTCATTCCCGCTCCGCCGCTCTCCGCCTCAGTGATGCGGGGACTCGCGCTCGTGATAACGCGTTTTCCTACACACCCAAACAAATCCTAACAGAGTTGAAGACCGTCTAGAAAACAGTGCTGTTTGGCTCGCCTCTTATCCCTGCATTCAGCACGAAACCAGGAGGTGTAGATGGCGTCACACATGTAGCACCAATAGTGTCCTGACTCTGACTTGTGAGGGGCTTCGCAGACGTGAAGCGGGTCTGGCGTTCCCGCCGCGGCTTTCATAAACGCGGTTCAACACAAGCATACACTACAAAAAATGTCACTGAACTTTATCTTACAACAGGTATTAAAAGAGTTCCGCTTCAAAATTAACTAGAGATGATAGACTATTCATAACACAATTATTACATTATTTCATTACGATTAGGCTCTGTTTAAGAAATACCACATTATTTAAAAGTCCCTATAGCCAATGTGTGTATGCTATTCCGGTTGAACTGTAAATGCGTTTAATGTGACATTTGACCAATTTAAGGCTTTCTTTAAGAAAACAATGACTAATTTCTTAGCAAATTAACATATTAGACAGCAAATGACAGGCGTTTTCATTTCAGAAGGGTTAAAAATAAATATCTGTGACACTGGATCAGAAAACCATACACATGCTTTTTAAAATTGAGATTTATGCATCACGTGAAAGCTGATAAATAAGCTTTCCATTCATGAATGGTTTGTTAGGATACAATGATATTTGACTGAGATGCTAATCTATTTGAAAATCTGAATTAGAACCACTTTATTAGGTACATCTGTCCAGCTGCTTGTTAACACAAATTTCTAATCAGCCTATTAAATGGTAGTAACTCAGTGCATTTAGGCATAGAACATGGTCAAGACGATCTGCTTCAGTTCAAAGCGAGCATCAGAATGGAGAAGAAAGGGGATTTAAGTGACTTTGAGCGAGGCATGATTGTTAATGCCAGACGGGCTGGTCTGAGTATTTCAGAAACTGCTGATCTACTGGGATTTTCACACACAACCATCACTAGGTTTACAGAGAATGGTCTGAAAATGAGAAAATATCCAGTGAGCGGCAGTTCTGTGAGCACAAATACCTTGATGCCAGAGGTCAGAGGAGAATGGCCAGGCTGGTTCAAGCTGATAAAAAGGCAACAGTACCTCAAATAACCACTCATTACAACTGAAGTATGCAGAAGAGCATCTCTGAACACACAACATGTCCAACCTTAAGTCAAATGGGCTACATTAGCAAAAGACCACACCGGGAGCCACTTCTGTCAGCTAAGAACAGGAAACTAAGCTACAATTTGCACAGGCTCAGAAAAAATTGGACTATAAAAGATTGGAAAAATGTTGCCTGGTCTGATCAGTCTCCATTTCTGCTTCAGCCACAGACATAACAAAAGGGTAGTGTTTTTAAGTGTATTGTAGATTTTTTTTTACATTTTCTCAAAGCATTTTTCCCAAAATATGTATCAAAATAATATTTGTACCAAAAATCATTCTCAAGACTTAAAATCACCTCAGAGTGGATGAAATCATCACCAACAGCACATAAAGGTAAGAGATCGGTGGGCTTGAGACACATTTGATGCAATAACCCTAAATTTCCAATCACAACTTGAAAACATTTATGACTGATCAAGTGCTCTGAATGACAATATTTTTATTTCAAATTAAGAATGTTGTCAGACCTTATTTACACATAATTTACCTTATTTTATATGCATGAGAATTGTGTAGTAAGAGAACTTGTCATGTTCAGTTGCTCTCAGTGTTGATTGCCCTTGATGTTAGCACATTATAAATTTGGTAAAGCCTGTCTCCTCTTAAAAGAGCCTAGAGGCAAGACAGGCAATGGAGGGGGTGAACAGGGGATCATTAATGTTTGGGAATGGCACTGGCAGGCTTTTCCACACCGTCTGCCAAGCGGAGTCCCTCTAGAGGCCCGAGAGGCAGTGAGCTGCGGTTGATCGCTAAACCAGCTCCCTCTGCTCCTTCACATCAGGACAAGCAGCCTAGCAAAAACATTTAAGGATGAAGACTGCTAAAGCCACCACATTAGCATTCCAATTTACACACCCTTATAGTGTCACATCAAGAGCCAAAACACGTAGAAGCGCCCCCCCAAAAACCTGAAAACCTTGATTTATTGAGCTCATGTTAGTATTCCTTGGACAGGGGTTTTGCAAGGTAACCTATTTGTAATTCGGTTGCATAGATGTTATCTAATCTATTCCTCTTTGAAGTTTGAGCTGATGTAAACTAAATATGTCAAAGGCTAAGTATAAACATGCTGTATTAATAAGAGCAGCGCAGAAAGACGCTACATGTGGAATTGTTCGAAAACAGATGATAGCAAATAAGAGCGAAAGAGAAATACGACTGGGTAAATTGAATAAAAAGGTTGAGCATCTGTAGACAAAATTGCAACAAATAATATTTAACAGATTAACATAACTATTTTGTCAAGACTTGAGTTTTTTTTTGGCTTTTTATGTTTTTTTTCTGTCTGATGTACAAATTACAAGTGATTTTTCTTTTGTTGGACTTAAGATTTAAACTGCAATAATATACATTTTAAAGGTGGTTTTCTTGTGATAAGGTTTTTCTCCTGCAATTAGCCATAAATCTCTACTTCAGCAGCACTTCTACCAAACTTTGAAAGTCTTAATAATGTCATTATTAATGTTTTTACAAACAATATATTTAATTTGCTTGTAATACTGTAAATTAGCACATACAGTGTTGTGAAAAAGTGCTTGCCTCTTACTGATTTGCAAGTTTGTCATTTTATATGTTCAGATCGTCAAACTAATTTAAATATTAGTCAAAGTAGTAAGCACAAGTAAGCACATCATGCAGTTTTGAAATGAAGGCTTTTACTAAAATAAAATAAAAAATCAGTAAGGAGGCATATACTTTTTCACACCACAGTATACAATCATATATACTGTATATACAGTTAAAGTCAGAATTATTAGCCCCCCTTTGAATTTATTTATTTTTTACATTTTTCCCAAATGATGTTTAACAGAGCAAGAAAATTTTCACAGTATGTCTGATAATATTTTTTCTTCTGCAGAAAGTCTTATTTGTTTTATTTCAGCTAAAATAAAAGCAGTTTTTTATTTTTTTAAAAGCAATTTTAAGGTCAAAATTATTAGCCCTTTTAAGCTATGTTTTTTCAGTGGTCTACAGAACAAGCCATCCTTATACAATAACTTGCCTAATTACCCTAAACTGCTTAGTTAACCTAATTAACCTAGTTATGCAATTAAATGCCACTTTAAGCTGTATAGAAGTGTCTTGAAAAATATCTAGTCAAATATTATTTACTGTCATCATGACAAAAATAAAAAAAATCCGTTATTAGAAATGAGTTTTCAAAACTATTATGTTTAGAACCCTGTTAAACAGAAAATCAGGGAAAAATAAACAGGAGGGCTAAAATGTAATATACTTCAACTGTATTAATTAATACACAGATAAATATAATCATTCAACTGAGGTAGTATTGTTAAAAATCATTATTTTACCCTATTCACCTACAAATGCAAGCAGTTTACTAATGAAAATAAAAACCAAATCGATGCTCTATCCAGCATGAAGTTAGACTCAATAGAGTTGCATTATTTGACCGTCTTCGAGAAAACATAAAATAAACTTGCCATTTAAGAATGGAATCTATAACAGCCATTTGATTTCTTGAAATTACTTGTGTGCAGTTGATTGATTACATTTTAAAGAGATAATCTGACATGCACTCAATTGTAAACATGTATTTAAAGATAAAATATTGTTATCTGTTGCCACTTGGGGAGAGGAAAAATAATTATCCCGTCAGATGCTAACCCGAGGCTTCCACTTGTTAATAGTTTATTTGACAGAAAGCTTAAGTCTTCTTTCATCACTGAAACACTGCGCAAGCTTGTTTGGCAATCGTTTAGGGGAAATAGTCCACATTAGATAAATTTGACATAATCTCCCTTTGGAAATGTTCTTAGCTGGAAACAACAATACATAAAAATAATTGTATGTATTTTTCTTTTAGAACTACGGTTAAGGTGTTAGGGTGAGCCAAAATTAATAATAAATCATTTGAATTAACATTATATTCAATATGTAATCTTCCATTGTGCAACTAGAAGTCTCTTTCAGTATCAAAATGCAACCAACACTCACATGTCTGTTAAAGGGCATGTAGATATTTGCAATTCTAAAAAAAAAAAATACATTTAGTTTTGTTCTGTTTTCAATTTCAGAGTAAAAAAGCCAAGACTCTGAAGCAGTGAGAGAGATGGGGAGATAAAGAAAGACAATAAAATGAAAGTGCCCAATTGATGAATGGACAAGATTCTGCATGCTGCTTATCTTTTATTCCGCTGAGATTCAGATGAACTGACTGTGCATTTAAGCACATTAATGAAACACCTCTGTGCAAATGAGAGCGAGTGTGTGTGTTTGATAAATATTAAACTGTCTCCTTCTATTAGTTTTTACACCTCAGCAGCAGCACTGGTTAAATGTTTTCACTGTCTTCGAGAAAATGTTAATTTCCTGCCTCACGCAACGTTAATATGAAAAACCACAGCTGTCTACGTACATATCAGTGTTTCACTAATGTTACAGTGTCATCATGATTAAAACAACAAAACAAATAAATCAAGAAAAATATGCAGTTTTACAGAAGAATACAGGAAGCTGTTGTTTTATCTGCAGGAAGAAAACTGTAAATTAAAGGTATAGTTCACCCAAAACTAAGAATTCTGCCATCATTTACATCGTTCACAAACCTGTTTGAGTTTCTCTTATTCTGTTGAACACAAAAGAAGATATTTTGAAAAATCTTAGAAACCAGAAACCATTGACTTTCACAGTATTTGTTTTTCATACTATGGGTGTCGATGGTTACAGGTTTCCAACATTCTCTAAAATATCTTAACAGAATAAAGAAACTCATAATGGTTTGGGCCCAATTGGGGTTAGTAAATAGTGGGTAAAACTTTCATTATTGGGTAAACTGTCCCTTTAAGATGATGTCAACAATGAACATTTTAAACATGCCCCAAATCTTCATTAACCACAAAATCCAAAGAAAAACACTTTTAGCACCATATTTATATTAACTTTAGATATTTTATATAGTCATTTTAAAAGCATATTTTAAAAGCATCAAACATGTCATTAAATGAAAAAGTTTTATGTAGTAATAATTTTAAAGTAAAAAAGCTAAACATACCTTAATCACAATACATTCAGTGCGGTTTTACATGAATCATATACTGTAAATGATACACTGTTAGCAATTTTTGTATTGAACGGTAATATGAGCTGTATTTTACTTTAGGACAGTTATGCAGTATGTAACTATTTTAAAGTTGCTTTGTGAAAACTACTGTAAATTTTACATGTAAAGATTTACATTACTGTAAATACATATTCTGCAAGATAAATGGTGCTGTAGATGTAAATAAAACTTTTTTGCTGTAATTTATTTACAGTAAGTTACTGGTGAAGTGCTGCCAGTAAGTTACTGTAGATTCTACAGGAAAATGTTAACAGTGTACTATATTAATTAAAAAAGACAAAAATTGATGAAAAGTCACAGTATCACTATTGTAGTATTTAACATCTCAGTGCTAAAAAAAAAAAGCTGTGATATATTAAAGATTCGAATAGTTAACCCTTGTGCACTGTTCAAATTTACTACCCTTTTGCTATGGATGAAAACATCCACTGAATTAAACTGCTGTTATTTTTTTTCATAAATCTGTTAATCAACCTCAGTCCTGATCAAAACTACTACATTTCTTAGAAAACTGCATGATTTTAACTCTTTAATTGTAAAGTTCACAAATGATGTCACTGATTTAATGAAAAAAAAACATTAAAATGATGTTTTTTCAATTTAAAAAGCAATTGTGGACTGGATTTTTCAAACCTCATATCACAGTCTTTGAAATGAACAATTAGTAACAACATTGGCTTTGATGCATTTTTACATTTTCATTTTTTTCACCCTAATTTACTGTTGGTGGCTGTTTTTGCCCCATTGACTTCCATTATAACCACATTTGATGATGCTGAGATATATATTTTGATTTACTCAGAAACATCAAGGTAAGTGCGTAAAGATCACATTCACTCACTTTAACTTGCTTTTATACTCCATATAAAATCTAGAAACTAAGCTTTTTTTGCACAGGTTTATCTAAAGGTTTAAAGGTGCCAACTGATGATCAAATGAAAAAATTACAAATTTTACCTCCTCCCTACAGCGAAATCCACCAACAATAAAAAATTCATGATTATACGGTTTTGTAATTAAAAAAAATTAGGTTATAATGGCACAGCAACAAAGCAATAACACAGCAACAAAGGCAATGTTGTCCAAGACTTTGATAAAAGGTAAAAAAAAAAAACTTCAACCAAATCAGTAATGTCATTTATGAATTTGGCAATTAAAGCATTAACATTTTTTTTTTTTAACAATTTAGTAGTTTTGATTAGGACTGAGGTTGATTAACAGATTTATGCAAAAAAAAAAAAAAAAATTTATCTGATGCATTTTTACAGCAGTTTAATTTAGTGGTTGTTTTTATCCCTAACCTAACAAAAGTGTAGTTCATTTCCCCAAAGTGCATCGAGTTATCTAAAAAACTTCAAAGCATTGTCTCTAAATATGAAACACAGAAAAAGTTATGGCCAAATTAAGACCCATAATTACCCCAGAGTGGATGAAAACATCCCTAACAGTACATCAGGGTTAAATCTTACTTCTGTCATTCATTGTTAAGCAGATGTTAAACTGATGCTTCTGATACTTGTCTCGCTCAATGTGGTAATGGGCCCTGGTTTTGTACACTGATTTACTGTGTCTATGCTAAATGTTTAGAAGTTGTGTACAAAAGTTCAATAACATATTTCTTAGTGATAGTGGGATGGCGTCTCCAGACAAAACATAATGAGAGGATCCTATTGATGCTCATGTAATGTGTAGCACATTTCAGAAATCCCCTTTGTATGTTTTTTAATGGACACATAATTCTAAAACCAGCGTCAAATACAGCGCAACAGTCTGAACAATGACACATTTATTGAATAACTCATCTGCATTTGATCGTGTTTCATTGTACATCACTTTTGTGCTATTATAAATCCTCACAGCATTTGTTTTCACTTGGGGAAAAATGCAGGATTACAAACTCCTTAGTTTGAAGGTTTGCAATACTAAAACATTTCATATGTCACTAGAGTTCATCTTCTTACAGCTTTTGTTACACTGTTCCGGTACTGAGGAGAATTTTCATTTTCACTAAAAACACACATGCACAGTCAACTTCACCCTGTCTTTGTTCATGTTTTTGTATCATTATAGCTTTCGATTTTATCAACTGTCAAAATGTGGTCAGATGGAATCTGAAATGAGACCAAGTGGTGATCGAAAGCACATTTGAAGTAATGAAAATACAATATTCTCTAAACCACAGAGATTTTGAAGGAGAGCATGCTTTGAAAGCAAAACAATCTTCGAAATGGCGCTCAGAGTCCAGACTACTTTTGATAAATCTTTTGCCATTAATGTTAAATTGCGCTCATCCTAAAGACTTCAATCTAATAAAGTTATGCTTCTCTTCTTTTTCTCAGTCATTGTTTGGTAAATTTAATAAAACAAACAAAACAATTTGCTACAAAAAACATTTGTTTTGGCCAGCACTGTACTGTATATCAATGTTACTTAAGCTGTTGAACAAATGCAGGCATCTATCAGCAGAGCTCATTATGTAAAACAAGCACTAACATAAAGTGTTGGCTCTGGTAAAATAAGAAGTTGGAAATTTAATTTCAGGTCCTCTGAGAGACTATACAACATATGGAACGTGTTATATGTCACCGACTCTTATAAGTAAATCTTTCTTTTTAAGAGCGATGTAGTTTAACTGCTTCATTTTGCTTAATTGGAACTTATTTGTGGTCACATTTTCCCTCCCATGAGTTTGTGTTAAAAAAAAAAATCAGCCTCTAAACCTTAAGCAAGCACAGCTATGTTGTTGAGGAGACTCAAATGAGGTGGAAAGCACACTAAACCTATAGGGACGGGACGGCCAGTGTTCGCGTGTCTGTTTTCTTCAGGCTTCAGAGCTGTTTGAGCTCTTGTAGAGAGGATTGCAGAAAGACAGCCTGCTTGCCTTTGAGCTGGATACCTGAAAATCACACACGAGCAAAGCACATATTACACTTACAGTTTACTCACACTGAGCAATACTGGGAAATTTAAAAAAGCGGAAAGCAAATGCATCCAATTTTTATGACAGACATTTGGATTTGTTGCCTGCTGTCGCTTTGATAGCTTATGTTCATTTGTTTCTTAAACAGATGTTTAAAATATTGCAAACAATAGTATAGGTTCAGGCAATAAAATATTGAGTGCAGAGTCATAAAACAGTTCACAGATTGCATTGCACATTATACATCAATGACATGTCTTTAAAAAGTAAATAGTTTTTTTGGGTGAAACTAAACAGACAATATGTAAATATGTTGCTCAATTAAAATGTCTGAACTCTTAAAACTTTTTATAAAAGTTATCATGACTATCAAAAATGAGACACTTTTCAATAAGATTAGACTTACAAGAACTAAGAATGAACAACATTTACTGTACAACAGCATTTATTAACAACAGCGCATCATTATTAGAATCTAAAATTGTGCATGTCATATAGAAGACATCTAACGACATCTAAGTGGTTCTTGCAGAATAAAACCTGACAAATTTCTATATTTATTTACTAACCTTCTGATTAAACGTAAATCTTGCTAAATTGAATGGAGTGAATGCAACCCACAGTAACAGACAGATAAGAATTTAAATATATGAATGTATTCATAATGATTAAGAATATGAGTATCGGATGAGTCTGTGTTATTAGTTACAGCGACTGTTATCTGAGAATAACATAGAATGGAATGTTGTGATTGACCAATCAGAATCAAGTATTCCGAAGAGCCATGTAATAACGTTCATTAATACACTGTAAGTTAACAAGAACGAACAACAAACAACCATATTTTCATTAGCTAACATTACCATCAGAGAAATGAATGCTGTAATAAATGTATTGTTCATTATTTGTTCATGTTAGTAAATAGATAGATAAAGATTGATGAAACCTTATCCTTACTGTAAAGTGTAACCCAAAAATTAATTCAAAGTTTTCAAACTATTACCTTTAAAATCACAGTTTGCCTGAATAAAGCCACTACTTCCTATCTTAAAAAATCCATTTATGAATTGTCATTATTATAACAATCTTGGATAACTCAGTGATTATAAGCAACATTGATTTTGATGCAAAATTACTAGTGAGAATGTTCTACGTTTGTCCATTAAATAAAAGCCTATACCCGTGCAAGATTCTATCTGCTTAAATGTATTAGAGATTTAACATTGTAGTTTTAATGTGTTTAATTTTCATCTTTGAGTAAAACTAAACTTATGACAGCAAATAAAGTCAAAATATTTTTGGTGTGTGATGTTTGCGTTAAACAGTCAAAATAATTAAAAAAGCAATAAAAAAAAAGATTGACCACACAGCTGTTTATCATTATAACTAGAGATTCATACCTTTGGATCTTCGCTCCATGGGTAAACACTGATACTTAACTGGGGATGTACAGGCCTCCTAGATCTAATGTTCCTAAATGACTCCTGAAAGAAGAATTCAGAATATTGTTTTTAAAATCAATAATGTGAGTTATACAAAAACAACAAGGATAAAACTGTAATTAAGAATGTAGCATCTTACACAGCCCAATTATAAACAAAGTGCATTTGAGTTCCATTAAATCAGTGTGATGAATAAGAAATGCACACAATCATAAAAACAGTCATTGTTTTGAAAAGCTAAAGCTCCTGTTGTGTTACATTTTTGACACAGCTCATTGAGATTAATGCGTAATTGAGCGAAATGTGGAGAAAACTCAGTTATCCATTCAAATATGCCAGGCTTCACAAAAACTTCACCCACGCTGCACAGAAGAGTAACAAATACTGCATGCCACATGTAAAATTCAGTTTAGCACTGAGTGTCAAACCCACATAAGCTTACACCAACAAAAACTTAGGATCGTGGGTCAATATTTCCTATCAGTGGTGTGACAGAGCCCCCTCTCACACCTGCAGAGTGGTTTAAATTACAGAATAACACTGTTCCCTTCAAAGTGGAAAAAAGGCAGTAGGTTAAAAAAAACAAGACAGAGTGGGAGGAAAAAGAGAGCCTAAACTGAAAAAAAATTACTTTTTGAACCATCAAAACAATTACTGCAATTTCTTAAAGTTAATTTTTTTTTTTTCTCAACCTATAATTTAGCCTTGGTTCAAACTTTAACATTTATTTAAGTCTTATTCAAAAATATTGTAAAATTAATTTTTATAGAGACCCCTATCTTTATTTTTCAACTTTAATACAGTTCAGCCAATTATAAAAAAATATTGTTATTACCCTTTGTCACAATAGCCAGCTATCTAGCCCTTGCAGATCGCTGAAGAACCCGAACAATCATTAATGCTGACTACATATCCCATGATGCACCTCACACACACCAGTTCTCGATCAATACTGATTACAACCACACAGCTTATGAGGATGATGACAGCTCATGAGGACTGACTACCAGGACTATAAATGCACCTCACTCACACACACACTTTGCTGAGTCTTGTTAGCTTTAAGTGAGCAATTCTAAAGCATTTTCATGGTCTTGCGTTCTTTTTTTGACCCTGTGTTTTGTTTACTGTTTTGCCACCTGCTTTGACCATTTGCCTGTTAATATCGATCAATCTCTGAATTGACCCTTCGCTAACCCAAAAACCGCCACCGACCAACAGTGGCTTAGCAACTGTAGCTACGCTCAGGGGCTCTGTCAAGCTTTCGAGCGAGTGTATATGGATTGTGAAAATCTGATACCCGGTATCCTTAAAGTTTGGACGGGACGGTGGAATTTTTTCCCTTTTCAAAACCAAAAACCAAGAAGGAGAAATGCCAGCTTGGATCATGATGTGTAAGGGGCGCTAAAGGAGCGGAGTTAAGTTGGTTTTGTTTTTGATATTCCTGACACAGTGATAGACGGCAATAACTCACACACCTCTTACCCTAAACAGATCTAAACTGTGTTTCTTACAAAAATATAAAGCTGGTTATGTTTCCCAGCTGTCTTACTCCTTTTTCCTTGATATTGTCAGTAATGTTCCATGTAAGCCTTCACCATATTAACGTTTAAACTAATAGCAAATAGGTCATGAGTTACTAATCCGGAAAATACAAATCAGCGAATGTGTTGCTAATTTTACTAAACTTCATATTTACATCTATTACACGCTACGAATATTTGAAATTACAAATCAATAGAACAAAACAGAGATATGATCACAAACTAAGCACTTGTGATCAATATACTTCACCAGCAGCTGTTTTTTTTCAGTCATTTATAAAGTGCACACAAACATACTGACAGTTATTGGTAACTTACTGTCCATTGTTATGGGTCAATGCTAATATTCAGCACAAATCCATCAATCTCCCCTTTCTGGCTTTTCTTTCTATGAATGAACTATGTAAAAGCACTGTCATGCGTGTTTCCTCGTCCGTTAGTAAGGCTATATTTTATTGCACAACAAATAATTTATCAGGCTTTTTGACTAAAAATAGAGAAATCACGGTTTAATTTGATATTATTCGATTATCTGCTGAGCATGAGCTAAGCTGTTAAATGGTTAGCGTATGAGGTGGCTTGGCTAAGATAGCTTAAATTCTGAATCTATTATTCTCTAATTTTCTATTAGTTTCCTATTATGTTTTAATTATACCACTGTTATGCACACTGCAGTCCTTTTTTTGTCTGGCTTTCTCGGATATCTCACCTGTTCGACCAAAAATGACATTATATCACTGGCAATGTCTGACACTGGCGCACACACATTGTAAAAGCCATGCCAGGCACGAAAGCTTGACAGGGGTAGCAACAGTAACTAAGGAGGGCGGGGCTTAACGAAATGTCAGTTACCTTCACGCTTCATTCTATTCCTGTTTTGACCTTGCCTGAATGACCGTTTCAAAATAAAGCTGAATTTGGATCCTCACCTCTGTTACTAGACTCACACTGTAACACCTTTACAACAGTGTATAATTTAACTTTGGATCAACCTCAAAGAGCACTGTCATTTATTAAAGATAATTTCTTAATTTTCCTTGAATTATAGTTTCACTGGGTGACATGGTGGTTCAGTGATTAGCGCTGTCACCTCACAGCAAGAAGGTCGCTGGTTTAAGTCCCAGCTGGGCCAGTTAGCGTTTCTGTGTGGAGTTTGCATGTTTTTCCCTGTGTTCGCATGGGTTTCTTCAGGGTGCTCAGGTTTCCCCCACAGTCCGAAGGCTAAATGTGAACTGGGTAAGCTAAGTTGACCGTAGTGTATGTGTGGATGTCCTGGACCTCCAGGTTGGGGATGGAGCATTGGGCTAATGACCCACCTCGTAAAATAAGATTAGAAACACCAACATGGTGCAGCTAAATATCAACTTCGATATAATCGGCCCTGGGAGTAAGTACAATTTTGACTTGGTTAAAGCTAAATATGTAATCCACTCAAAAGTAAAATAATGTTTTTATATACCATAAATGAATGATTCAACAAATATTTATTTTGTGGGGAAAAAAATCAAAACATCACATTTGAATCAAGTAATGGCAGATGGTAAAACACTAGCTGTTGTGATGCCATGTGATCACAAGACATGAGAACTGCTGGATAAAAGTAAAAATAATACTTTGAGAGAAACTAATGGCTTTAATTTTTCCTATAGGTTGTTTTTTGTTTTCTGCTTTAAGACAAATTTAATAAAACGGTTAAATCAGATTATAATAATAAACATAATCATTTTTAAGTAATTCAATATAAAAACGACTTTGAAGGAAAGACACAACAGTTTCACTTTTTTTCAGTGTAGGGAGATTGAAAAGATAAATGCAACAAAGAAACATGGCTAAGAAAATGAAATTCCCCTATTAATAACCAAACACACAATTGACGTCATCTGTGAAATTGTGATTAATAAATTTTGAAGTACATTAGACTGACCTTTTTCTGCAAGTCATAAATTGAGTCATCCAACTCTTGGTTATCAATAAGACTGGAGTCTCTGTTCAGTCAAGAACAATGCAGTCAAAATCATGGACACGTTCTGATTATGTGGAGTTCATCTGAATGTAAATGGACTTACTTTAGCGAATGCCTCTTTTGAAACAACCAGAACAAAACGACTCCCGTTGCGATCACCACCAGAATCACTGCTGCGCTTAATCCAGCACTGACAGCTGCAGATTTCACAATCACACATCTATAACTGTTGCTCGTCTGCGTGGAAAACCCCACATTAACATTCAAATAACTGCATGTGCATTCCCATTACCTAGTTTACTATCTGCCATCACAGGTGGCGTGGGAGTGAATGCTTGTTCTTTGATATGACAACGATTACCAGTCCACTGTGATGGACAACTGAAAGACAGAGGAAAACATCATTATTGCACAAACACGCTTGGAATAGCAGAGGTGATTCAGAAGGGAATGCTGGCTCCTCAGCTACCCAAAAGAGAAATAAGTAAACAACTGCATGAAAATTAGCTTGGAGACTTCCACACGAAGCTTAACATCGGCATCTAATGAGAAAAAGACATAAAACTGGCTCTTTTGTCCCTTCCTTTCTTTCACTTTCTGCCAGTGTTTTCTTGACTGTGGGGAAGATCTATTCACGTAAAGAATGTCTTCAAGCTATTCCAGTGTTTCATGAACGTGAGATGTAAGCAATTCTTGTAATTTATTAAAGATGACACATACCAAAGAGATTCAAAAGAGAAATACGAGGAGAGAGGAAATATTTGAGGCTTTCAGGGGTTAATTTAAATGGAGGAAGATTGTGTTTCTTGGCACAGGTCGGAGTGCAATTACACAAAGCATGCTCTGGCAGTCCCACCGAAAAGTGCATGTTTAAACCGAGAGCCTGAGCGCTGATACTTTTTCAATGAGATATTCCACTGGCACAGAAGGATGGCATGAATAATTCAATGCTAAGATCTCCAGCAGGGTCTTGTCGTCTGTCTGACCGTGACCGACAGGTGAAGGTGGGGATTTTTAAACATATTATCACTAAAGCTTATTGCAAACACCTTCATAACAAACCTATACATTGAACAAAAATGCATTTCAATTTGTAATAGATCAATTATTATGCTGTTTAGCATGTGTACAAGAGAAATAAATTCTAAGATAAAACTTAATTTGCTGCTTTATGCAGACATTTTGTGTATTTATTTATTTCATTGTTTGTACATTCGGGATTTAAAATGACAAGAGATCTTATAAAGTTATATAAATGATGACTAAGTATTTAACAAAATCGGAAAACAACCTTTTGTACCATTTTAAAATTGCAACCAATGCAATGCAGTATATACGGTACTGAGACTTGTTGCTGCAGTATACATCAGTAATAACTGATATAAAATTATATAATAATAATAATAATAATAATAATAGCTGCAACCACTGATTAAATTATTTAAATATATTTTTTCTATCTATTTGGTACCACTTTATATTACGTTTCCTTCACTACTACTGTAGGTCAAAAATAGGTACAATTTAATGTAGTTTTATATACAGTACATGTAACAGAGGCCAGCTAGCAAAGTGCTATGCAGGTAAACTTCACTCCTTTGACCTCTAAAGGTGCTCTAGAGACATACGCTAGAGGCCATGGACTTTAGCCTCCTTAATAGAGAAACCGACTCTCATACAAAGAATCTCTGGTTCGATTCCAGCTCAGAGCGGGTTGGGTGCAGTAGGACCAGAGGGTTACACGTGGAGGGAGCTCGTCCAGGATAGTAGTGAGGTTTATGGGGGTGGTTGTAAAGAAGGCCAGCTAGCGAAGTGCTATGCAGGTAAATCTCACTCCTCTGACCTCTAAAAAGGCTCTAGTGACAGACACTAGAGGCCATGGTCTTTAGCCTCCGTGTTAGAGCAACCAAATCCCATGCAAAGAATCACTGGTTTGATCCCAGCTCAGCGTGGGTTGGGTGCAGTAGGTTTGTCCGTGGATTACATATATGTACATACATATGTGCAACATAACTGTGAATTGTCATTTACACCTTGTTTGTTTTTTTGCTTGTAACTTGTTTGCACCTCACTTTGAAAAAAAAGCATCTGGCAAATGATCAAGTGATACTAAAGATAATAAAATACCAAAGACAGCAAAAAACTAAATATTACAATAGTCAACAATGTAGTTTAAATGACTACAAAGACACTGTCAAATCAATCTTTTTAGTACAGAAGTCTAGTGTCTAGTGTGTGTACATTATTACATGCAATATACTTTATTCAATACATAAAATGTATAAAAGTGTAATTTGGCCCTTAAGTAAGAAAAAAAACCTGTATGTACAGCAAAAAAAGATTATGTTTATGGAAAGTCCCCATAACACCTAAAAACCCACCATATGAGTGTGTGAATACTATTATACTTGGACAACTTACAAGCACACTGGTCCATTTTCCTCTACAGCACATCTGCCTCCATTGAGACAATATCCAAAGGGACACTCTGAAAACACATTCACATATAACAATGACTTATGATAAAAAAACAGGTCCTCATTTCCCACTATTAACGCAGATCCACTGATGGTTTCATTATGGTTGAACTTATGATATGGAAGTTAAAGGGTGCAGGTTTCAGCTCATTTAGCGACAACCCTAAACAAGAAAGTCTCCATTAATGGTGTGTTCTTCACCCCCACAGTGCTCCTGGCCTGAGCTCCTTTAATCAGATGACTGCAGGAAGAAAGCACTCACTTAACGAGTAGTAATATATTATGTAACTCCTCTTGATGGGCTTTATGTTGTTCATAAATTTTTAAGCCATAAACTGAACCCTTCATTTAGTCTACTTTCTTCTATTTTCTCTATATCATTTTCTACCTATCCTATTTCACATGGTCTTAAAATCACTCCACCTAAGCATCATGCTGGCTTCAAGATCTGGTGTTATATCTACACTTGGGAAAAAATAATATTTAATTAGTGGTTTTAGCTACATCTCATCTGTTTGGCAACACTTATTATCATATTTCTTTACTATAAATGTACATCCTGGGGAATAATGTGACTTATCTTGTATGCAACTGTAATTTCCCTTTTTTCTTTTCTCTCTCTACTAGACCCTCATGCTTAGTCAACACTAGCCTACCATTGTAAGATAGCACAGCACTATCCGTGATTGTAACACCCATTATTGTTGCCTGTTTATTTATTTATTTATTTATTTTTCTTATTTTTTTATTTTACTATCTTATTTTTTACAAGTTTGCTGTTTTTTTGTTATTATATTTTTTTGTTGTCTTTACTATTTTTATTATCATTACAATGAAGTGGGTTCATAAAAAATGTCTCTGTATAAATAATGACATCTGTACTTGGCATAAAAATAAAGGGAAAAAAACACTGACGGAGCACAATCATTTTTCTGGTCAGATTAGTCTTAACTCACAATTATAATGAAATTCCAAATAAATACTTGAAATCAAAAAAATATGTTTTTTTATATACAGCAAAGATGTATTTAATTGATCTAAAGTGACAGGAAGCACATTCTAAACGTTTCTAAAATATTTCTACAGCTCTGGAAAAGGTGAGACATCGGGGGCTGCTTGCATAATCTTGGATTAGTCTCTAAATGTTGCCACCAATTTATTATTCTTCAAAAGAGACAATCATTTTTAAAGTCCTTTATCAAAAAGGTTTATTCTAAATAAAATCCAAAAGTAAGACTGATTAACATTTGGCTAACTGCTAGCTGGTAAAACTAGTTCATAAGACATACAAGTCTTCACATGGTGGCTGTTTATGCAACTAGCCCCATGTCTTTTATACTGACCTACTGTCATTTTCAAATAAATAATCTTCTTTTAAACTTTACATTTATTATGAAAGGATCCTGTATAATGAAATCCTGAATAATGTATCAGCATCAGGGTTCAACTTTTAAGCACTTTTTCAAGCACCTATTTTTATTTTCAGGACTGACACGCAACATATTGAACACCTATTCTCAGCAATCCATAAACACATTCCACAGGAACCATCTATCGATTTATACCAAAAAAAACCCATTAATAATATTATAATAATTAAATAATAATATAACATTAAAAATATTATTACAGCATCCGCAGTGTAAAACATATGCTCGATAAGTTGGCAGTTCATTCTGCTGTGCCGACCCCAGATTAATAAAGAGACTAAGCCGAAAAGAATGAATAAAGACAGACCACTTTGACCTGTAATGTCTGTACAATTAAGTGATGCTTTAAGACACAGCTGTTGTGTATAAATTGTACAAATACCTGATTCAGAAAGTTTCTAGCATAATTCTTTTGTTGTAAAGAGTTCATTTTGCATTATATTAAATTATGAAAATTTACCTATGTTGCAAATACAAATAATAAAACTTGTTTATTATTCTTTCATCCAAAGTCAAAGAGCAAACTACTTCATAAGTAGATGTTCAACACATAGTCGCCTAAAACGGCTTTAAGTTAATGTAGCAAAAATGAAAGGATTCAGAGAGCAAAAATGATAAGAACTAGAATTATATGACTCCCTTAAATATAAAAGTGTGACGGATGATTGTGTTTGTGTTACCAAAGCAGCTGGACTCATCAGAGTTAAACGGAGGACAGTCAACAATATCATCACATCGATTCTGATACGCCACACAGTCTGCCGTCGCCTCACACACAAGTTCTCCATCATCGCATGTCTTCACAGCTACAAAAACAGAGAGAGAGAGAGAGAGAGAGAGAGAAAGATTTATCTGTTTGTTTTACAGCAATGATGTGCATCAATGTATTTTAAACAGATGTGTGCTTAAGGTCTTACGGCATCCGTATTCATCTTCTCCATCTGGACAGTCTAAAACCGAATCGCACCGCAGTAGCGCAGGAATACAGCTGCTGTCCATGCACTGATATTCGCCTGTCTCGCACCCGGTTTGAGGAGGCACAGTGCCAGGAAGCACACTGGCACACTTCTCCTCATCTGAGTGGTCCAGACAGTCCACCTCACCATCACAGTGCCAACTCAGTGGTATACACTCGAACAGATACAAACACTGGAAGTGCTCTATGTGGCACGTTTGTGGGATGGGGGTCACTGGACCTAAACATACACAGAAACAAAGCGGTAAATCCAGATTTGAATTCAAGGGAATTCAAAGTAACCAGTGGTTTTATACCTCCAAGAAGACATTGCCGAGTGAAAGAGAAGTCATCCACTGCAATGTCCGTCCACTTGTCAGCTCCCACTACTGCCTGAATGCTCACTTTGAACGGTGACGCGTTTGATAAGATCACATTAGCATAATGCCAGCCGTCTCCATGGTTTCCACAGGTTGCCCACATTAGCAGGGGTGCTCCACTGCGGCCCACTGTGTACACCTGTAATATTATGCCCAGAATTCATCACAAAGCCTGCAGGAGGTGCTTTAAAGCTCAGTGTTTTTAATATAAAATAAAGGCATTTCAATGAACTCCTGCACAGTTGGCTTTTTCTTTATACTTTAAAGCTTGTTTTTCACTGCCCAGTTGTGAGTCATGTTATACGCAATTTAATTTCACGGAAAGGGAGCAGAGGAGTGGATGTGCAACATGACTGAAGCTGCAGAGCTCCACATGCTCATTTCTTGGGGAAAACATGCAATGCAATAAAAAGCAATATGTGTGAATAAATGGAGAAACGAACAAAACTCAACCTCACAGGTTAGCGTTTTTTCTGCCTCCACACTTTCCATTTTTAAACACATGATCTACCTACATTACAAGACTTTAAAACCCTGCATAAAAATACATATATTTTCCAAACTTTTTTAATGATTGATTTATGACTGTATGAATATTGATTTCATGTTCACCTGTACTTTGTTCTCCTGTCTCAGTTGTTTATCTGTCTGTTGTAAAGCAATGTTCACACCGCAGAAAGGCACTACACAAAATGAACTTATTGTTATTATAAATATTATTATTTATAATAAAGTTATTATTATGATGATTATTTTATTATTATTATTATTATTATTATTATTATTATGACTGAATAATAAGCAATTTACAAAAATTCAGGCACACTTTGCTTTATTTTCTTTGCCTTAAAAGTAATTTTATCAGGAGTTTTTCTGCATATTTCAGTGACCTATTTTATGAAGCCCAGTCCTTACATTAAAACTAAGACTTTTAAGATGGTGAAATGCTGTAAAATGATTGCAACTTTCAATATCAGGTTGTCCAGATGAAAATGACAAAAAAGTACAATATCACCATATCAAGAGAATCTGATTATTTCAAATTTGTGAGTTCTAAAACTAAATCTTTACAATGTCTCTAACTCATTCAATTTCCCTCAAATGCTGGTCGTCCTCATAAAATAAATGCACGACAGGACATTGTAATGTGATGAATCACAGTAGGCAATCAGCTGATCACTGTAGCTGGAATTGTTCACCGGTTCATCTGAACAAACCCTGCAGTGACCAAACCTCTCATAAGACTTGAATAAACTTTTCCGAGGAGCATGTTGAGAACTGGTGTAAAGTTCACTTTACTAATGAAAACAAGTTCAACTTATTTTGGAATGTTATAATGTAATGTTCCCATGTATAATGGGAAACATCATGTTCATCATTAAGCACCTAGCAGGAAACCCGTGCAAACATGGGGAGAACACACAAACTCCACACAGAAATGCCTTCTGGCCCAAACAGGACTCAAACCAGTGACCTTCTTGCTGTGGGGGGACAATGCTAACCACTGAGCCACCATGCCAGCCAACAAGTAGCAAATCAGTACATTAAAAATGTTTTTACCTGAAGAATCAGGTGTCACTGAAAACTTCAGTAGTGATTCTGAATCTTTGAATCACACGAAAAATAGACATTTTAGAATAGATGAATTAGTTTGAATGAATACATTTAAAATGTTTGTTCTTAGATGTGCATTATTTGGCTCCTTTGGCTTTTTGTGACTTCATTACCTCTTACATGCCTTTCTGCCCACTCTGCTCCACTGATTCTTTTCTTCTTCACTACAAACTAAAAACTAAAGGACAGAGAGCTTTTTCTTGTGCCGCTCGCTCTGAGGTTATGGAATGCACTTCTGTGGAAGTGCTCCCACTCTGTACTTTTAAAAAACCACAGTTTCGAAATTGCTTATCTTGAATATGTTGTTGATTAAGGTTTAATTTTATATATGTCGTTGTTGTTTAATATTTCATAATTTATTCTGACTTATTTTACCAGAGTTTTCACTCTAAGCCAAATTCCCTATTTTTTCCCTGTTGTTCATTAACTAAAAAGCTGAATTTTTATAACTCATTAATAGAATAATGATTTTTGTGTAGGACCACGAGAACAACAATGAGTTTGGTTGGATTCAAAGTGCTCACTCTTTTACATATTTGAAAGCTCAATAGGAGTCTGACAAACGTTACATTTAGTTTTTTCGGCCATTTTTTTACCACACAGTCGTGAAGTGGTCATTTTAATGCCAAAGCTCCTAAAATGTATATTATCCTGACATGTAAGCCTAAATAAACAGCAAGAGTCTGGTGACTGACTTAAGTGATTGCGAGTTGATAAGCGTAAAAAGAAATCTCACCTTCAGCGCGCCCATGTGATGTGAGCCATACATGTGGAACCAGAAGCGCAGATGACAGATACCGACACTAGCAGGAAACTCCTGCTGGGTTAATAGGCTGGCGATATCTCCTTCTCTCCGACCACTGGCGTTCACATACAGAAACCCTCCTGCTCCACCTGTAAGTGGAAACCTATGTTATCTTACTGACTTCAATAAAGATGAATAACTAAAATACAGTATGCAATCAATTTGAGCAAAAAAAAAGGTCGCTTTTATGTGCAAGTCTCTTTTATGTGATTTTTATACACAGATTTTCCATATACAGTATGCATTTGACATTTTCTTTTCTTTATGATAATAACTTTTATGGGGTTTACACAGTACAGCTTTTAAGAACCTAGATTGTACATGATTATTGTCATTATGAAATTACATCCATTAAATATGTAGATTATTATGATAAATCTGCACTTTAATAAAATGGTTTCTAAAGAGTCTTGTGATTTACAAAAGCTCTTTATTATTGAATTATAACCGATAACATTTTTCGTAGCAGACAATATTACACTCAGATTTTCTCTTACTGTCTCGCATATTGAGTCAACTACAGTAGATTAAATAATAATTAGACTAAATTAGTGATAGATTTTTTTACTTCTGTAATCTATCTGTCTATCTTAGATGATTCGTGCTTTATGATATGGCGCATTATCCTGCTGGAAGTAGCCATCAGAAAATGGGTACACTGTGGTCATAAAGGGATGGACATAGTCAGCAACAATACTCAGGTAGATTGTGGCGTTGACACTATGCTCAATCGGTAATAACAGACCCATAGTGTGGCAAGAAAATATAACCCAAACCATTACACCACCACCACCAGCCTGAACCACTGATACAAGGCAGGATGGATCCATGTTGTCGATGCCAAATTCTGACGCTACAACCTGAATGTCGCAGCAGAAATCGAGACTCGTCAGACCAGACAACATTTTTCCATTCACGTATTGTCCAATTTGGTGAGCCCGTGTGAATTGTAGCTTCAGTTTCCTGTTCTTAGCTGACAGGAATGGCACCCAGTTTGGTCTTCTGCAGCTGTAGCTCATCAGCCTCAAGGTTTGAAATGTGGTCCGTTCTGAGATGCTCTTCTGCATACCTCGGTTGTAACGAGTGGTTATTTGAGTTCCTGTTGCCTTTCAGTTACCAGTCTGACCATTCTCCAATGACGTCTGGCATGAACAAGGCATTTGTGCCCACAGAACTGCCACTTACTGAATATTTTCTTGTTTTCAGCCCATTCTCTGTAAACCTTAGAGATGTTTGTGCATGAAAATCCCAGTAGATCAGCAATTTCTAAAATACTCAGACCAGCCCATGTGGCACCAACAACCAAGCCACGTTCAAAGTGCTCGGTTAGAACTGCAGCTGATCATCTCGACAATGTCTACATGCCTAAATGCAATGAGTTGCTGCCATTTCATTGCCTTAATGAGCATTTGGACAGGTGTACCTTATAAAGTGGCCAGTGAGTGTAGAATGTGGATTTATAAACAGCATTTTCATGTTTTTATGTTGACTTTAGTACTTTTTCAGCTCTACCGATAGTATGTCTTGTCTTTTAACAGAGGTTATGATAATATTATAGAATGATTCAGATACAGCAACAGAATTATTATATTCGGTGCATGATTCTTCCAACACAGAAAGATACTGCATCAAGCAATTTCCTTGACTTTTTGTCTGGCATGAAAAATCAATAGTAGCTGCAGTAAATCGATCACCTTTTAGAGGGCAAACTCATTTTCACAATTAAAATAATGTACACTTATCACTTTCACTGAGAGGCACTGATCTTTTAGTGGAGAAGGGCAGAACTATATGTGAGACAGAAATCCACATCTTAATTACATCCGCAGATTAAGTAGCTAGAAAATAGCTTTTTGTAATGAATTTTTCTGAGCTCCAGTCCTTTGGTTTTTTAAATTGTCCAACAATTCATTAGATGTGGCTTCAATTCTGTGTTTATTTAGTTACCTAAAGTAGAAGTATTTAGATGTATATTAGGCATATTACCTATTGATTTTGTGCAGCAGTTCAACAAAAGTTAATAAAGATTAGGTTATGTTTTAGAAACTACATTGTTTTTTTTCATTGTTGTAAAAATAAGTCACAATAAATCCAGAACATTGGTACATCTCAGAACAACACTGCTGTTATATTCCTGGATGGATTGGTTTTAGGATATCAGATAAAACACTGACTGAAAACACATCTTAATTGAATTTTATTCATTCATTTCTTTCAGCTTAGTCCCTTTATTAATCAGTGGTCGCCACAGTGGAATGAACCGTCAACTTATCCAGCATATGGTTTACGCATTGGATGCCCTTACATCCACAACACATCCATGGGAAACACCCAAACACTATTACGTTCACACACATACACTGCAGCCAATTTAGCTTACCCAATACACCTATAGTACATGTCTTTGGACTTGTGGGGGAAACTGGAGCACCTGGAGCAAACCCACGCAAACACTGTGAGTGTGAGAACATACTCCACACAGAAATGCCAACTGACCCAGCCAGGGCTTGAACCAGCAACCTTCTTGCTGTGAGGTGATCAAGCTTCCCAGTGAGCCACCGTGACACAGACAAACAAATGTCAATACATTTATGCTTACACTTACATTATTTATGTACAGTTTTTATTTGCCAAAAAACTGTACCTCTGAGGGGTAACCGGGTTTTACTTTTTTTTCAGATTTTGGCTCTATCATATGTAACTAAGAGCTGAAATCTTTGTAGAGGCATTTCTCCCAGAAAAAGGACATGTATGGGAACGTTCGAGGTTACAGAAGTAACCCTTCGTTCCCCGAGGAGGGGAACGGAAGTGCCATGAATGGGAGGATTCGGATCAGAAGCCGCTTATCTGGAGAGTATTGAACGGGCCAATGAATGAAATTAATTGGCAGCGTAAGCTTGCGCAGGTGTGCGACATCTGCAATTATCTCAGCATATAAGCACACCTGAAGCCAGCAGACGCCATCCTTTTAAGCTGAAGAGACTTTCAAACAGCTAAGGGACAGTCATTATGGCGACGGAATATGGCACTTCCGTTCCCCTCCTCGGGGAACGAAGGGTTACTTCTGTAACCTCGAACGTTCCCCTTCGGTTGGGGAACTTCAGTGCCATGAATGGGAGAATATGGAAAGCGCCACAATGACTGCACCTTACCAACACCCCCGATGAGGAGATAGTCAAGCAAGCGTGACGCACCCACATCATGGGGGGCGCGGTCCTCCAACGTGTCCCTGGCCCTAATTTATCCTACTTCAACAGAAGTTTTACGGATTTAGATATATTTTTTGGGAAGTCGTGAGCATCTAGATAATTCTAGGAATACGACAGTACGTTGGGAAGCGTGCAATCCCGATAGGGAGGACGCTGCGGAGGCCATCCGTTACCCAAGGGGGGGATAGATGGCAGAATTTACCTATGGACTAGCCCTAAAAAGGGGGAGTACGCATAGCAAAGAGTGGTTAGCGGAGAGGGAAGACACGGGTCCGCCCAGGGGGGGGGACTTAACCGTGGCGGAATAAGCATATGGGATCGCCTAGTGGGGATCACGCATAGCAGGCACCTATACCCAAAACGCGGGCTGACCAGCGGGCAGACCTACAACGTAGTGGGCCAGCAAGTGACTCCTCCGCTGAGTCAGTGCTGGGGGCCACGGAGGAATCTGCAGGGCTCACCTGACGGGGAACTTTACTGACAGATAAAAAAGGCGCACGTACCTCCGTGTTAGGGAGAATGGCGCAGCAAGCGTGTTTCAACACCCTACCGAGTTGTCTCCTCAATCACCAAAGGGTTACCTAATACCCTTGAGGAAACCGGCTCCACTCGCAGATTGTAAAACCTTGCAAATGTGTTGGGTGTCGCCCAGCCCGCAGCTCTACAGATGTCTGTTAGAGAGGCGCCGCGTGCACGCGCCCAAGAGGATGCAACGCTCCGAGTGGAGTGTGCACGTACTCCCGGGGGACACGGCTGACCTCGACTCGAATAAGCGAGTGAAATGGCATCCACAATCCAGTGGGATAATCTTTGTTTCGATACGGCACTTCCCTGCTGCCGACCGCCATAACAGACAAAGAGCTGCTCAGATGATCTAAAATTCTGAGAACGGTCCACATAAATGCGCAGAGCGCGAACTGGACAAAGTAAAGAAAGGGCTGGGTCTGCCTCCTCCGGGGGCAGCGCTTGCAGGTTCACTACCTGATCTCTAAAGGGGGTGGTAGGAACCTTGGGCACATAACCGGGGCGGGGTCTCAGGATAACGTGAGAGTAATCCGGCCCGAATTCCAGGCACGAGTCACTGACCGAAAATGCCTCCAGGTCCCCGACCCTCTTGATGGAGGCCAACGCAACCAGCAGAGCTGTCTTCAGGGACAGAAATCTTAGAGATACTGATTCGAGTGGCTCAAAGGGATCGGATCGCAGACTCGTGAGAACGAGGGCGAGATCCCAAGAGGGCATGAGAGGGGGGCGAGATGGATTAATTCGCCTAGCACCCCTAAGGAACTGGATGACCAGGTTATGCTTTCCCACGGTGCCGCCAGCTACCGCGCTATGATAAGCGGAGATGGCGGCCACGTAAACCTTGAGAGTGGAGGGCGACAGCCTGCTGTCCAACTTCTCTTGAAGGAAAGAGAGCACAACACTAATCTGGCAATTTCGGGGGTCTTCTCTGCGAGAGACGCACCATTCAGTGAATAGACTCCACTTCAGGGCGTAGGCGCGCCTCGTGGAGGGGGCTCTAGCCTGAGTGATGGTATTAACCACCGCAGTCGGTAGGTTACCTAAGTCTTCCTCGCGTCTAGGGACCACACGTGGAGGTTCCAAAGATCGGGGCGAGGGTGCCAGATGGTGCCCTGTCCCTGAGAGAGTAGGTCCTCTCTCAAAGGGATCCGCCAGGGGAGGGCCGTCGCGAGGAGTGAGAGCTCTGATATCCAGGTCCGGTTGGGCCAAAGGGGCGCAACTAGCAGAACCTGTTCCTCGTCCTCCCTGACCTTGCACAGAAACTGCGCGAGCAGGCTCACTGGGGGAAACGCATACTTGCGCATGCCCCGAGGCCAGCTGTGGGCCAGTGCATCCGTGCCGAGAGAGCCCTCGGTCAGGGAAAAAAACAACTGGCAGTGAGCGTTCTCGGGGGAAGCAAACAGATCGATCTGGGCCTCCCCGAATCGCGCCCATATCAGCTGAACAGACTCGGGGTGGAGTCTCCATTCTCCAGGGCGTAACAGCTGTCGTGAGAGCGCATCGGCTGCACGATTGAGCGTGCCTGGGACGTGAATGGCGCGCAGCGATTTCAGCCGCGGGTGACTCCAGAGGAGCAGACGGCGGGCGAGCTGAGACATGCGGCGAGAGCGCATACCCCCCATGCGGTTGATATACGCCGCCGCCGCCGTACTGTCCGTCCTGACCAGCACGTGTTGCCGCTCCAGCACCGGTAAAAAGCGGTGGAGAGCGAGGAACACTGCCAACAGCTCTAGGCGATTGATATGCCAATGCAGCTGGGCACCCTTCCAGAGGCCCGCAGCCGCATGCCCGCGACACACGGCCCCCCAACCCGTGTTGGAAGCGTCTGTTGAAACAACAACATGGCTGGACGCCTGTCCTAGAGACACACCGGCCTGTAGGAACGAGGGGTCGTTCCAAGGGCTGAGGGCGCGGCGACACAGCGCAGTAACCGAGACCCGGTGTGTGCCCGCGTGCCATGCGCGTCTGGGGACCCGATCGTGAAGCCAGTGCTGAAGTGGTCTCATATGGAGCAACCCGAGCGGCGTGACGGCGGCTGCGGATGCCATATGCCCCAGGAGCCTCTGAAAGAACTTCAGTGGGACCACTAGTTTGCTGTCGAGCTCCCTCAGACAGTTCAGCAACAGGCGAGCGCGTTCCTCGGAGAGGTGCGCTACCATGGTGATCGAGTCCAGCTCCATCCCGAGAAAAGAAATCCTCTGCACGGGGGCGAGTTTGCTCTTTTCTCGGTTGACCTGAAGCCCCAGTAGGCGGAGATGCCGAAGCACCTTGTCCCTGTGCATAATCAATTGCTCCCGCGAGTGGGCTAAAATCAGCCAGTCGTCGAGATAATTGAGTATGCGAATGCCCGCGAGCCGAAGGGGCGCTAGGGCACCCTCCGCGAGTTTGGTGAAGACCCGCGGAGACAGAGAGAGCCCGAAGGGGAGGACCTTGTACTGCCACGCTCGACCCTCGAACGCAAACCGCAGAAATTGGCGGTGGCGTGGAAGAATGGAGACATGGAAATACGCGTCCTTCAGGTCTATGGCTGCAAACCAATCCCGAGGACGAACGCATTGGAGAATGCGCCTCTGCGTGAGCATTCTGAACGGCAGCTTGTGCAGACAGCGGTTCAAAACGCGCAGATCTAGGATTGGCCGTGACCCACCGCTCTTTTTGGGTACGATGAAGTATGGGCTGTAAAACCCACTCTCCATCTCGGCTGGAGGAACCGGCTCGATTGCACCCTTCGCCAGGAGGGCAGCAATCTCCTCTCGCAAGACAGGGGCGGACAGGGGGTTGACCCTGGAGAAATACACGCCCGTAAACTTGGGGGGCCGTTTCGCGAACTGAATCGCGTAACCGAGTCTGATTGTGCGTATGAGCCACCGCGAGGGGCTGGCCCGCGCTAACCAGGCAGGCAGAGCCCTCGCTAATGGAGTCATCGCTACAATCGCTGACGTACCAGCGGTGGGGCAGCGCGGAGTGGGTGTGCTGATCCGGGAAGCACGAGGGTCCCGCGGAAGAGCTGGAGGAGAGCGATTCGCTCTGGCTCCGCACCCTGACTCCGGAGAGGGGGCTGGAGGGCTGAGGAAAGGGAGACCGTCCCCCCAGCGCTCGTGAGCCACTGGCGAAGCACGTAGAGTCTGCGAGCCGGAAGGCAGCGCGTCCCGGACTGGCAAAACTCGTGCAGTCACATCCGGGGAAGGGAAAAAGTGCTCTTTTACTGATGTTTTGGTGGCACTGAAAAGTACCGTTGTTATCGGGGCCCCGCCCTCCAGCGGGGAAAGAGCAAGTTTCCTCTTCTCCGGATGGCCTGTCTCAGGGACGCTTCGCGGTCCGTTTACCGGACTTAACGGCGCCCTGGGCAGGAGGGGCTGCCTGCTTTCGAGGTGAACGCCGCGCCCGCTTGGCCGGAGGCGCAGGCGGGGGCGGGGCAGCACTCGTTGGCGGGCGCCCTCGGCGAGGAACAGCGGAGGTGGATGGCTCGGCGGGCGGAGCGGGCTTACAGCCACGCCGATAGATGACATTGCCCATCGCATCCGACTGCTCTTTCACCGCCTTGAATTCCTGGGTGAATTCACCGACGGTGTCGCCGAACAGGCCAGCCTGGGATATGGGCGAGTCAAGAAAGCGAACTTTGTCAACGTCGCGCATATCGGCCAGGTTTAGCCAGAGGTGGCGTTCCTGAACCACAAGTGTGGACATCGTCCTCCCCAGCGCACACGCGGCGGACTTAGTAGTCCGAAGAGCATAGTCGGTCGCGGTGCGCAGCTCATGTAATAAGCTTGGGTTGGACCCGCCCTCGTGCAGCTCGGCCAGCGCCTGCGCTTGGTAGCGCTGGTAGGTGGCCATCGCGTGCAAAGCAGAAGCAGCCTGGCCCGCAGCCTTATAAGCTCTGGCTCCGAGGGAGGCAGACAACCTACAGGCTTTGGACGGGAGGCGGGGCAAACCCCGCCACGTAGAGGCGCCGCGCGGACAAAGATTGACCGCGATAGCGCGCTCCACTGACGGGATCGCCTCATACCCCCTGGCAGCTCCGCCGTCAAGGGCGGTGAGGGCGGAGGCACTCGCAGCACGGGCAGAGAAAGGTGCCCTCCAGGACTGCGTGAGCCTACTGTGCACTTCCGGGAAGAAGGGGACGAGAGGCTTCGAAGGCTTCGCCTTCTGGTCCTCTACGTAGCACCCATCTAGTCGGTCCGGCCGCGGAGCTGGGGGATAAACCATCTCCAACCCCACGGCCGAAGCAGCCCGGGAAAGCACGGCTAACATGTCCGCTTCAGGATCCGATTTGACAGCGCTCACCTGCCCGGAGGGGGCGAGCGGGTCCGGATCTTCGTCGGACAGTGAAAGCCCACCCTCCGATGCCGCGGAGGACATCTGATCTCCGGTGTCAGCGAGTGTGAGAGCTACCATCTGGTTAGACGGATCACTCTCACCACCCGAAGCTTGGATGGAGCGCCGTGAGGAGCGAGAGGTCCGCGAGCCCGTGGGCGGCGGATTAGCTCCCGCTGAAACCCTCAGATCTGCCCGAGCGCCCGCTGCTTTTTTAGAGCAGGAGGCAACTGGGGTGGCTCGCTCTCTTGCGAAAGTTAGCCGCGATCTTAGCTGTGCAACGGTCATGGCATCGCAATGACGACATGAACCGCCCGCGAGCACCGCATTAACATGCTGGACCCCCAAACATGCAATGCAGTGATCGTGTCCATCATCCGGTGACAGGAAACCCCCGCATCCAGAAACGCACAGTCGGAGCGCCATCCTGAAAAGGACGTGCTGCACGACTGTGTTGCTCTTTTAGGAAAGTTGCAACTATACGCACCGCTCTGGAGGACCGGACCCAAAGAACCGCAGGCAAGGGAGTAACCCAGCTCGACCGTCTGCCACCGCGAAGACCCACTCTGGACCGGGAGACACACTCGTTCGCTCTGAAGTGCTGATCAGCAAGAGGAACCCTCATCGACTCACTCAGAAAGGATCTGAAGCGAAAAGGATGGCGTCTGCTGGCTTCAGGTGTGCTTATATGCTGAGATAATTGCAGATGTCGCACACCTGCGCAAGCTTACGCTGCCAATTAATTTCATTCATTGGCCCGTTCAATACTCTCCAGATAAGCGGCTTCTGATCCGAATCCTCCCATTCATGGCACTGAAGTTCCCCAACCGAAGGGGAACGTGCCATCACCTTGGGTAAGAAAGTGTCCCAAAAAGTGTGCTTATGGATGTGAGAGGAGGCTGATCTTGTTTAGCCATTTTTACTTAGACCCAATTCACACGTAAGTTGTAAATACTTCAGTTGACCTCCTTCAGGAGTTATTTTGATCTCTTCAATCTAATAATTTTCATTGAAACACGTCTGGTTTATGACATGACGCTGCATCCCGTCATGTGACAGCGGAGGAGTTTAGAGCTTCCGGATCTATTAGTACACGTCGTCAATTAATGTCTGCTAAACTACACAAAAGTAAGTGGGTGGTTAACTAGGAGAAGGATAGAGTAAATGAGCTAGTTATCCTATCTGTTGTCTATAACAGTGTAAAAGTATATGTAAAATGATTATTTTTGCTGCAGTTCAAAGACATCTGCATGCATTTTACAAAGCACTTATCTAATAAACTAGCAATCATGTGTATTAAAATGTCTGCAACATAAGTAAAGGTTATTTAATTGAAAAGAATTTGATCGATGACAAGCAATGTGCTAGTGTTTCTCTCTCTGGCCTAGCTCCAGACATTGCGAGGGCTGGTTTGAGTTCTGATTTGTGTCTGTGAAGCTGTCGCACTTGCACACTTTTCAACCGGTATCTCCCTCCAATACACTCCTACAGGTGTTCGTTTTCTTCCGGAGAGAAACGGAAAAACTGTAATTTTGTCTTAAAATTATTACTAAATTAATTAATTAATTATTACTACTTAAACTAAATACTTAAAAAATAAATAAATAAAAAAAAAACATGGATGTGCTACTACTCTAGAAGTACCAAGCAAGCTTGAAATATTGCCTTTAACACATATATTCAGCCATCTACATGATTGTTGCATCATTATAAACATACACAGTATACACATTAAACTAACAAGAGATACATTTGAACTGACCTTATACCCCTTTGGGGTGGCGCTGAATAAATCTTTAATCTGTATATCCTGCATTTTGCGTTCTGATCTGCTGTGAACAGATGACTGACTGAGAATTTATCCTTAAAGCCCATCACACAACATTTGTGAAGCACCAGGCCACATCTTTTAATACTTGAAACACTGTTTTCTATGAGTCTACACACACTGGATCTGTCATTCCCCATCTGTATACGTGGCTCAGCAACATGCCAAAAAACAAAGGTGTGGCAAATCACCTCCATTGGAAATAAACCTACCGCAAACTTACCACAAAAGACGTGATATGTGAACGCCTACTTAATCTCTTTGCATCTCCCATTTTCAAAATAAGATTTATTATATATTCAATATAAGCTTAGATAAACTTATTAATAACAAATAATAAAATCATTGTTGTAATGTCAATAGTAAACGTTGCATATTGGGGCAGTGTAACAAACATGTTTTTTCTAGCTTGTTTTTCACTAGAATTTTACACACATAAGAACAAGGAAACAACATTGGAGTTTGAGACTCTTTCATTTATTCATTCATTCGTCCACTTTGTAAACCTTCTGCTTAGTCCTTGACTTATCAGCGATTGCAACAGGAAAATGACTATGGCATAAGTTTTTTCCCAGCAGATCATCTTCCTGCCATAACCCAGCACCACACTAAAAAACACCCAAATACTCTGTCATTCACACACTCACACTATGGCACACTACAAAAAGGAAACCCACACGAACACAGGGAGAACATGTAAACTCCACAGAGAAATACAAACTGTCCATGCCAGGATTTAAATCAGTGACCTTCTTGCTGTGTGGCGACAGTGCTAACCTCTCAGCCACCATGCCACCCCGTTTAAGACTCAGTGTATATCATTTGCATGTACTGAATTCCTATACACACACACACACACACACACGCACACGCACACGCACACGCACACGCACACACACACACACATCACCTTCAAAGCAGCAGATGACAAACATGAGTGCATACTAGCAATAAGCAATAAAATGAACTATCCTTAATTTATTCTTTGCTAATGATATAATGAAAAAAAAAAAAAACTAATACTACTAATACTCCCCTTCTTAGACTTTACAGACCTGAAACTTGCCTATAGCACTTATTCATTGTTGCTCTTAGTTGTGTAAATTGCTTCCTTGTCCTCATTTGTAAGTCGCTTTGGATAAAAGCGTCTGCTAAATGACTAAATGTAAATGTAAATATGTGTGTTTAATAGTCATATTTGTATTACACAGCTGATTCAAGAACATTATGATTTTTAGGTTTTACTTACTAGGGCTGTGGTCAGCTGATGGCCCTGTCCCATTAATTGTGCCATAGCCTATGTCCCATTTGAAGTCATCATTAGGGTCCTGAGATAGGTGACAGATATCCTCCCAATGGCCACTCGGCATATCAAAATTACAAGCTCCTGGAACATTCACTAACAAACCAATAGAAGAATTCAGATTTTTATGGCATAAAAAAGACCCTGATGTAATTAATAATATGAATATTAATGTTAGTGATAATGAACTTACAGCAGTCTATCTCATCTGACTCATCTGAACAGTCAGCTTTACCATCACACTCCAAATGATATTCAATACAGTCTCCATTATTACACAAAAAGTCTGTGATAGCAGGACATGAACCAGGACTCACAGCTTCTGAAAGAAATGCAAAAGAATATGAAAAATAATATAACATTGAAAAGGATTGAATACCAAAATTATGTGCTGCAACAGGTAGATTAAACATTTTTTTTTTTTCAAAACAGAAATAAAGCAGCATTTCATCTTATATACCTTCAAATTCATTGAACATACAATCAAAGCCATGTAAGATTATTCATGCAAAAATACGGCCTGCTTGACTTTCTACAACTCTAAATTATCAAGCCGTGGAATGAGAAGTCTTTATCTAGGAACTGAAATTTCTTTCAAAGCACATATTATCAAAAATACACTTCTTTGCTCTGCTCCTCCTCATGCTTGGCTGAAGCTCATCCATTTCCACTACACCGATCCTAGTTATAACCAATTATATTTAAAATGTCCATGAGTAAGAGAAGTTCAATTATTTATAAGTCTTGCGAATTTCACTTCACATTTCAAAACCAAAAAACAAGGAAAGCACAAGTGCAAAAAGGGTTCTGTTTCTTAGTAACAGAGTAAAAGTTTTGTTTATACTGATGACATTTTTTTAGAATGTTTAATTTGCTAGTGCACATTCTCTTTACCTCTTTATAGGGTGAAGAACCATATGTGGTCACTTCATTAACATTGATTTCAATATAATTTAATAACCCCCTATCACACTTCAGGCTTTTCCTATGAATATTTCAATGAGCGCACTATACTATTACTAATTACTAATCGATGCAAAAAATCCACAAAAAAAATGTAAATTAAATTTGTTTTGGTCATCATTAATCAAAATCTTTCTGTTTTCCTTTGGTATTTTCTGCCCCCAAGCCTTAGTTTGTTGTGAATGAATGACAAGAGGAGGAGCGCAAATAAATAAATCACCATCCCCTACTTAATATTTTGTTTCTGATGACAATACAACAAGGATTAAAATCTGCTGCAACTTCTGGTTCAGGCAGACTTTAAAAGTAGATTATAAAGTGTTTTGTTATAGTATGTTTATGTGGAGTGTGTTAACTGTAATGTATTAATTGTTTTGTTTTCTCTGAAGTCAGTTGCTGCAGCCAGACATGGGGCTTCAGACTCCTACTGGCCACAAGATCCAGATTTCCAAAGTTAATTTTGTTGCTTGATATGGGTTTTAATTTGTTTCATCTATAGTCTCCCAGCTAAATAAATGTCTATTTCTGTTTAATGAGTCTTACCTCTAGCGGACATAATCAAAGACACAAATGATGGTTCTTTGCTTTGGATCTCGGGTGTTCGGCTAAATGCAGAAAGAAGCCTGATTGGGTTTGACATCTCAGCTTGACATACTTAGTCTCACTCAAAATCTTTAATCTCAAGTGTAATTATGCTGATTTGGAAGTGCCAGTTTATGCAAATTAAACCTGACAATTTCCATGTCAAGCCTGAAATCCAAAAAGAGGAACTTATTTTGATTTTTAAGTCACTCCCTGGTGGCTTGTCAGAATTAGCAAATCAATTCTCATCCAATTAAATGGTGGTACTGCTTTCTATGAGGCAAGGCTGAGGACAACCCTTAGAGAGACCTGTGCTGGTCAAGCTTATGCATGAACAGTGGGCAAAAGAAACCAGTGGGAAATAAATTCAGAGATGAGAACTGGAGTCATTGTTTCTTCCCATGAGCATCACTGCTCAAACTAGTCAAACTCTCTTGTAGTTTTTACTTGTTTGCTACAGGCCTGTCAGTAAAACACACCAGTATGCATACATTTGCATTCACTTTCACATCAGTTCAGCCAGTCAAATACCAAACTCAGCTTCATTAAAAAAAGCACTTACGAGGTGCACAGTCAATGAACTGCAGGTCATCCAGAGCCGCTCCACCGCTCACATCTCGTGTTCGAACCGCTTCGAATATGAGGATGAAGTTTCTCAAATTTTTTAGAGACACTTCTGCTCTTCTCCATTCTCTGTGCATCTGCCGCTCCGTCCACACCTCCCTCAGCTCATTTTCAGTCTGTCCATCAAATGTGTGAAACAGTAAAAATACTACATTTGACGATTCAATTAATTATATGGAAATTAAAAAAAAAAACTATTATGGGGGTTTGAAAATGACCTTACATGGAGAATATAACACAGCTCTAAGAGAATGAAAACATCCAGCTGAGGGTTAAATCTGAAAGTCCAGCATGTTTAAAAATATAGTTTTTTTAATAAAAGATTTTAATCAGAGTCTTTAAATGATTTGTCGTTCGTCCGATTCTTTTGCCTGTTCGTATCAACATCAACACAAAACAAATCCAAATATAAAGTGCTGGATTCGGTAAAACGTGAACGCACCTTTCCCTTGAGTGGGACTGATCATGACGGAAGATGAGTGTACAGTTATGAGTGAACGTTCTGGTGATTACTGAAATAACCTACCCTGCAACAGGGGATTTGTTGGTCGTTTGTATTTAATTGTGCTTTGTTACTTGTAATCGCTGCACGCAGCTTGTATTGTATCTTATTAACTCTTTATATTCACAAATCGCGTATAAAGCCACAAGTGCTGCTTTCTTTAAGGATTCAACTGCATTTGTGAGCTCGCGATCCTCTGCCGTTTGTCGCTGCTATGGCCACCATCAGCTGTTCCTACACACGTCCGGAAGTCAAGTTTCAAAATAGTTCAGCTTTTGCCACTTTGTGGATTAATACTGAATGTGTGTGGTTGTTTTTACTTATGGTTAAGTATAGAGCAATATGCTGGTGCTTAACTCCATTGCTTTAATGCATTCCTGCATTGGGCTCACACATACAGTTGAAGTCAGAATTATTAGCCCCCATGTTTATTCCTTTCCCCAATTTCTGTTTAACGGAGAGAAGATTTTTTTAAACACATTTTTAAATATAATAGTTTTAATAACTCATCTCTTATAACTGATTTATTTTATCTTTGCCATGATAAAAGTAAAAATTTTACTAGATATTTTTTCAAGAAACTTCTATACAGCTTAAAGTAACATTTAAATGCTTAACTAGGTTAATTTAACTAGGCAGGTTAGGGTAATTAGGCAAGTTCTTGTATAGTGTTTGTTCTGTAGACTATCAAAAATATATATATAGCTTAAAGGGGCTAATAATTTAGACCTTGATAGTTAAAACTTAATTAAAAACTGCTTTTATTCTTGCCGAAACTAAACAAATAAGACTTTCTTCAGAAGACAAAATATTATCAGACATTCTGTGAAAATTTTCTTGCTCTGTTATTTGGGAAATTTGGGAAATATTTGGGAAATATTTAAAAAAGAAAAAATCAAAGTGGGGCTAATAATTCTGAAATTGACATTTCAAAAATGTTGATAAGCCGTGGTGGCTGATTTTCTCTGTCTCACGCTAAACGCAGTCCACCAATCGCATCAGACTGGGTCATCGGCCCAATCAGCCCAGATTACCATCGTCCTAAGGAGGGGTTGTGAGAACATATGAATTTCTGAACAAAACATATGGGAGTCGTTGGGATAATAATGTAAAAATAAATGCATATTATAAGACAATAGAAGTGTTTTTTGACCTTGCAAGCATATCTGTTGTTGGAGAGCCCCAAAACCAAAATATTACCTTTTAATGCATAATAGGGGCTCTTTAAAAAAGTATACTAAATGCAATGTGTATTTTACATAGCGCATTTATTGTGTATGGCCATACACCCGAAGCGCTTCACAATCATGAGGGGAGTCTCTTCACACCACCACCAGTGTGCAGCATCAACTTGGAAGATGCGACGGCAGCCACAGGACAATGGCATCAGTGTGCTCACCACACACCAGCTATTGGTGGAGTGAAGAGACAGTGATAGAGCCAATTCGGTGGATGGGGATGATTAGGTGGCCATGATGGGTAAGGACTGATTGAGGGACTTTGGCCAGGACATCGGGGTTAAACCCCTACTTTTTACGAGAAGTGCCATGGGATTTTTAATGACCACAGAGTGTCAGGACAACAGTTTAACATCTCATCCAAAAAGATGGATGTAAATTTGTAATATATATATATTTTTTTGCAATTATGGAAGCAGAAAAAAATGTTACACAGACTTATAGTGTTTTGACTATAGCAAGTTTTAGACCTACTATAATCTACATTTTTATAGGAAAAATTGTAGCATTTGATAATATGCTGTAATTAATCATTTATAATTAAACCAAGACCCTACATGATATCAGTCATATAAGATAACAGATATAAGCAATTAATAACAATGCAAAGATTAATAAATTCCCAAAAGTCAACAAACAGTCCAAACCCACTTAATCTGTTGTTGAAAAAGCCAATTCTTTCTAAGCAACATCATAGTATAAACTGATACCACAATTTATATTTCCTGGCCAGTTAAAATCATTCCTTTTTCCACTCTTTTTGACAATGTTTCATACATTCATCACCCCCGTTCCAATTCTCAATGGAATATAGTAATTCGTCATCTTAGAATTATAAGGTACTATCTGACATTTTTGTCAAAATTGAGTTATTGACATATTCTTATTAAATGACAATTTATTTAGATTATGAGATCTTTTTTTATAAGTTGTTTATGTTTTAAGACTTCATTTAAAAAACAAATGTTACACACATACTGTTTGCTATATGGAATGCAAAAACTATCAATATCTCAAAATCATTCAAAATGCAGATTGAACCTTATAATTCCAAGGTGACATATTGCTGTCCATCACACATATATCAGATTCATGGCATAATTCATAGCCACCTTAAGATATGTTCCATAGCACAGTGCTAAATGGTTTATCTAAGCAGAGAATCACAGATAACAGCACTTAAAAGTCAAGCAACAACATGTTTCTGCAATTTGATCAGTTACTCTCAGAACTCTGGTTTCAGCATATGTAAATATAGCTCTAAAGATTTAAGGGATATATTCTAGAGGTACTGTACTGTACCTTTGCTCATAATGATCTAGCTATGTACCTTAATGAAGAGCCGGATGATTCCTGTGGCTTTCTCAGAAATGTAGTACCAGAAGGCAAGTTTGCATGTGGCACTAGTCTGCTTCCACACAGAGCTTCTCATGTGAGCTTTATCACCCTTCAGTCCCACAGGAGTGGCTGCCAGATATACAAAGTTTCCTGTGTAAAAACAGAGACTCTCGTTAATAATGCTGTGCTGCTCTACTGACTTTAGAAGCCTAACAAAACAAACAGAATGACACAAATCTGCACGCTCAGACTCATGACTCAAGTTGTATCGCGTAAAAACTATACCTTTCCCCTGATGGGAAAACAAAACTAGATTGTGGGCCTTTTTGAGTTTATTAACCATGAGTGCATGAGGATTTCAGACATTCATTTAAAATAGTACACCATCACTCACCATTCATCTTAAATGATAGGAAAACTGGCCAATCGCAGTGTGTTTTACTCATATTAAGTTGTGTGGAAATGTAATGCTGATGTCAGTACAATAACAGATTGGTGTGACATCGACATTACATTGGTATGGATTGGGTTTTTAAAAGGGTCTATATGGTATAAACTACACATAATGAATTTTTGAAAATACAGCACTGAGTTCATCATGATAAACACAAACTACAGAGCAGCTGCCACGACTCCTTTGTTTCCAGGCGAGCCATTAAGCTATGCAGCACACACGTCTTCCAGAAACCCTGTAGAATGTATCCAATCAGATAATGAAAATTCTGAAGCGGTGCCAGTTTTGTGTGCCATATGCATCAGACGTTCAGCCAGCGGGTTGAGAGAATGACGTCTAAGGCTGAGATTGCTATTCAAAGAGCTCTGACAGTCATTTTAATACAGCTACTAAATTTTGAAAATGAATACATAAATCCAGATCTGGCAAAGAATCAAACAGAAGTCTAGGAATTCTGCAGATGAACACAAACAGGGATTTAACTAAACTGCTCACTAAAAACTAAATAATAATAATACAGAACTGCCAAAAGGATGTATACAGTAGATCTCTGTTATAGGACATCTGACTATCATCAAGCATCTTTCCCTCTACTCTGAGACACACTGGATGATTTTCTATCTTATGTATTCAATTCAGGCGGAGCGTTGGCTCAGTGGTTACCACTCTCATCTCACAGCAAGAAGGCTGCTGGTTTGAGTCTCAGCTGAGCCAGTTGGCATTTCTGTATGGAGTTTGCAAGTTCTCCCAGTGTTTGGACTTTCAGCAGCGAAAATTAAACCCCACCGAACTGAACTAAACTGAACTTTAACTCTGAAAACTAGACTGACACAGTTTCAATGAACTTCCATGTTAAGCTGCTTTGACACAATCTACATTGTAAAAGCGGTATAGAAATAAACATGAATCGAATTGAATATACAAAAACATCTCTTCTGTATAAACATGAAACCAAAAAAGTAAACAAGGCATTGGTAACCACATATACAGTATGATCTTTAATAAGAGGTTGCTTCATAATGCTTGTTTTTATTTCATGCATTGGTAGAGTTTTGGCTTTGGTTTGCACAAGAGTAATTGTAAGCTGTGTAAACACTAAACTTTGCTCTGGTCAACACTGGATGTGTTCTGTTAACTGTTGATCAAATCGAATTACTAAAACTTTAAATAAATAAAAACTAAAAGTAGAAATGTGTTCACAAAAAAAAAAAAAAAAAAAAAAAACTACACTAGAGCCGATACATCACAGAGCCGAAATGATGCAGGAGACTGGCAGACCAATCATTTATCTCCTTGCATGTTGTAGCTGCTGATGTATGATATACGGGTGTCACTTGCATCTCCTCTGCTTGTAAACTCATAAACAAACACTTGAGATTGGTTTATGAGACTGGCCAGATCAGAGAGTACCAATACAGTCATTAAACGTGATTATCGACCGATATCGTTCTTCGGCCATTCAATCGGAGCGTCCCTATTAAAGAAATGTGTATAGGGCATATCTTTTGCATGGCAATTTTTTTACGTAATTTCAATAAATAATTTGTGTCTAAATCAAATATAATTTAATTAGTTTTTTCCTCAGCCTGTTGGTAGATACTTTATTTAGACTCGTCTTTTTGGGCTAAACTTTCAGAAGATAACTTATATAAGGTCATATTTAAGGACTCCACAAATGGACAGTGACTCAGAAATTGCTATGAGCATTAATAAAATCCCATGTAGAGAACACTCCCAAGAGCTAAGATACATCATTATCGGGAAACCTGGCCTCGATGCCCAAAACCTTGCTTATTGAAGGACATTCAAGCAATCATAAGCTACTACAACTATTTGAAAAATAAAGATATCTTCCTGAGATGAAGCAAAGCAGTAAAAATCAATAAGGGGAGCAACTCTGAAGGCACTAAATCTAAAAAAAAAAACATGCCAAGGACTGATAAAACTGTACAGCTTGCAAAAGGAAGTTAAAAAAAAAAATCCCACTACTCTGGATATCATTACATGAAAAATGATTAAAGAAGACTTCTAAAAAGAAGTTCAGGAAGAGTTTGATCATAAGTGGTGGAATTTAAGCCAACTTTTAAGCCAATTCATGGGGGATTCCTCAGGCTCTACAGTGCCTCTTTTTTCTGTTTTACTCATTTTAAATAGCTCGAATCAAGTCAAGGACAGCAAGCCAAATGTGCTTAACATTATTAAGCTTGAAAGAGCATGTCTGAACTTGTGAAATGTATATTAAATGGCCATGAATCAATCGAAGAAATGCTGAATGACAGGTATCAATGGATCCCCAGAACTTCAGTTTTATAAAGAAGTGATGTTTCACAGGGAGCCTTTAAGAGATAAGTAGAAGCAAATGAACATATCTTAAAGGGTTAGTTCACCCAAAATATTTTGTTATAAATCACTCATACTCATGTCATTGCAGTCCTCTGAGACCCTCATTCATCTACAGAACACAAATTAAGCTATTCTACATGAAATATGAGAGCACCCCAGTGCTCCATATACAGAAATGGTCCCAAAACGGTCAGAAAATAACAATAAAACTTTAGCAAAACATTCTATGTGACTGTAAAAACAACTTTGCTTGTTTCTATTTTTGCTCAGGGTGCCAGTATAGGGTACTAAAAGCAATATATAGACAAAATGTTTGCAAACGAAATCATATTAACTTATCTTAAATAAACAAAAATATGTTCTTGAAGCTTCCTATGATTGCAGATGAACCACTGACGTCACATTGAAAGTTTTGACAATGTTTTTGGTTCTTTTCTAGACTTTCTGAATGTCTTTGAGCTGTTTCTATATATGGAGGATGATGAAGCTCTCTGATTTGTGTTCTGAAAATGAATTAAAATCTCAGGAGATTGATATGTAATGAGGACAAGTAATTAATAACAGAATTTTCATTTTTGGGTGGCTTTTTATGAAGTATGAGTCTTAAAATTAGAGATATCCAGATGCAATCACATGATTAGAAATCGGGCCCATCACACGGTTTCAGACTCGATCGGAATCGGACGTTACCTTCCAATCACGTCTCGAATGTACAGTATATGTACACACATCTATAGTTATGCAGTGGCACAGAGTTAGACCTCTTTCTTGACTTCACACAGAATGTGTGCAGCATGACATCACTGTTGCAAAGACACTATTGGTTAAATGCTGGCAAAGTAGAACACAGTTTGCTATGATAATACCTCCAGATTGCTTCTGTGAGGTATGTAAACTTGGGATTGCAAGAGGTGGACAGGAAAAGGCTACATTTAACACAAGAAACCTGATAAGGCACCTCAAAAACAAACATCACAGAAGTGCTCTGTTTGTTAACAGAGTCGTTAAATGTTAAAATAAGGTGAATTAACTAAAAAACAAAGAACATCCTGGATTTTTTTTCTTCGCTCTTTCTTTTACACTTTTTTTAATGTATTCTAGAAGTATCGGATCAGGTTTTGGTATCAATAGATGCTCAAAATCAAATTACTGAAAACCTGATCAGTACATCCCTACTTAAAATTATATTAAAAATTTTGTAATAGATTACAGATTGATTGGTTATACTTTCATAGGCTTTTCAGAGCAGAGTTGTTTACTTTCAATCCTACCTTTAAGATTTGATACGCTGTAGACACAATATTTACAGTTTCTCATGTGGGTATGAAGGTCTTAAAGTAGCAGTTTATTATGCTTTCAGATGAAGCCATAACAGGGACAACAGGTGCAATTTCCGAGTACAGTCTTACCAATTTCATTTTCAAGAGTGTGGTCATGAGGAGGTCTGATCATGTGAATGGAGCCGACTCCAAGAGCCCAACTGAAAGTGCCTGCTAGACTACTCTTCCATCCACAGCGCCCATGCTCAAATGAACAGGACGTCCCACACTCCAGTTCATCAGTTCCATCTTCACAGTCATCAGTAAAGTCACATTTCTGCTCTGGCTTGTAGCAGTTGCCATTGTCACACTGTAAAGAACCTGATGGACAGGATCCTGTGAACACCACAAGATAAAAATATTTAAATGCATAAAAACTGAAGATGTTCATTTGATTTTGATGATGTAAATACACTTATTTTACAGAAGTAAATGCTTCCTTTATCAATATGTTCTATGGCTTAATATTTTGAGGGGTGGTAAAACTTTTAATCTTTTTAGCTATGCTTTCAGGACTCATTTCCAATTAATAAAAAAAAAACAATACTGTGAAATATTTTTACAACCTAGGATTTAACTTTTCAATCGGCAAACATTTTAAAATATTATCTATTTTTGTGGTGGCAAAGCTAAATGTTTAGCATCATTACAACTTTAGTGTCACCTTATCCTTCAGAAATTATTCTAATATGATATGCTGTGCAAGAAATATTACTAATTATATTAAGTTAAAAACAGTAGGGCTGCATAATATTTAATCAAAGCCGTTTATTATTTGTTTTTAATAAAATAGAATACCAACAACATATTTCATTACATAACATCTTTATAGTCACTACTGATCAATGTAATTTAATGTTATTGCTGAAATCCATTATTTCTTACATATCCTAAAGTATTACATTTGTATTTTATTGTTATTATATGCATTTTTGTCTTTATTTTTTGTTATTATAAAACGTTTAATTTATTCGGGTAATTAACTGTTAACTGTCACAATGCTTAAAAATATTACAAGTGATAAATCCATGAACTCTACTGCACCTCTATTTCATTAAACAGTTTTTCCCTGCTCTTAGAGCCATTGGCATGCTATTAGAAAACTAAGCTGAAAAAAGCTCATTGATTTTGGATGTGTGAAGTATCAATAAACAGATATCTTTACACTTACAGCACTGAATATATATGGCCTTATTAGTGTACCTGTGAGTAACCGGGACTCCTTCTCAAATGTGTTACTAAGAATACAGTCTGAAGAAAAGGTGATGTCATCCAGGCAGATGTGAACTCCAGTATTGCGACCCACTTTGCCTTCAAACATAATGCGGAAGTCATCAGAAGATGCAAGTGGTACTTCCTGTCTGCTCCAGTAGTTGCCTTGATTTCCAATGAGGTTGAGTAACAATGAGTTGCTGGAGTTTGAAGACATGTACACATTCAGAGTGCCGATGCCATCACCAGACATGTGGACGTAAAAGACCATCTTGAAAGTAGCAGACAGATAGACAAACAAAGAATTACTACTACTACAATAATATCACACTAGCAAGACAGCTGTTTATTACAAATAAATGTAATACATTAAAAATGTTGGGTTTAAAAAGTCATTTAAAAATTTAATTGAAAAATTTAAAAAAAAAAAAAAAAAAGATTTTATTTAATTTTATGTATAATTAAATTGAAATACAACTCCACATTATTTTTCTAGAATTTTTTTTCACATTATTTTTTCAATATGATTTCTCATTTGAGAACGGTCAAGTGATTCATTCATTCATTCTTTTTCTTTTCAGCTTAGATATATGACAAAAACATCTTAAAACGTAATTTATAAAACACAACCATTGGAATTTTCCACATATTAAACTGTAAAAAGCAATTAGTTGAAAACTTTAAAAAGTGAGAAAATTGTTGACTACTTAAAAAGGTGAGTCAATTAAAATTAGTTAAAAAAAAAAAATTAAAAAAAGTAAGTTAACTATGTGCAGAATTGTATGGTTTTACTATGGTTTTATTATGATTTTACTCACCCGGTTTTCACTTGGCTTTACTCAATTTACAGTCAACTTTTTGCTTTTAGGACAATAGGCTTATTTACATTTTTAAGAAAAATAACTAACCGTTATGCTCTCATGGTATCAACAGATTTACCCAGGTTATTTAGCCCATTAGTGAGTCTACTTAATTATTTATGCTAATGTGTGTGTGTGTGTGTGTGTGTGTGTGTGTGTGTATGTGTGTATATATATATATATATATATATATATATATATATATATATATATATATATATATATATATATATATATATCAGCAATATTAAGTAATATATAAATGTTAAATAATTTATTTAAAAAAAAGTTTTTTTAGTAGACATATCATATGTGAGACTTACTTTTTACCAAACAACTAGTTGAATGTGCATTGTAAATCGTAAATAAAAGTCAAAAGATATATATATTTTTTTCATTTGTAAAGTTTTAACTCAAATTTATTCTGCCTAAATCCAGATGATTACAAAATTCTGCATAGAAAAAGCAAAAAAAATGTCTGCAGACTTTGGGTTGAAACAATCCAAGCATATTTAGAGTGTAAAGACATTTTGAGCCCAGTTCCACTTAAAGTTTATACTTTGTTAACATCTGAAACTCATACCTAACATGGTAGTGTAAACAGCCATGCAGCATCTCTCTGCTAGGCAGACTTGTATGGTTTGACCTTTCAAAATAAGACATTTTATTTTGGCAAGCTCAAATATGTACTTTTAAACATAAATGCATTTAGTGCATAACCTAAAACATTTTAAAAAGGCTTGTGCTCCTAATTGTCATTTGAAATGTCTAAAAACATCTAATTAAGGCTGACAAGTACACACAAAACTCCTCCTCTTCAGCTGTTTCTTGAGATTGATTGACTGATAGAAGCTAAATGGGAGGACAATGAGAAAACAAGTCTCCATGGGCTTATTATCTCACGCACACATCTACAAAGGATGAACAGTCTAATAAGAGGAGATCCAGAAACATGATGCGAGCTTTTGAAACGTGCTCCTCTCTCTCACACAGACTTTGTGTTTGTGTTTGTGTGTGTGTGTGTGTGTGTGTGTGTGTGTGTGTGACAAGATGATTGAGGGCTGCCAGCTTGTTCAATGACCGAGTTATCTGCTTTGTTGCAACAACCCTGACATCCATTCTTCCTTTCTTGTAATATTCAGCAAAAAAATGGACAAACATGAACAATGAACTCTTTTCATTGTGCAAATTATCTAATTTCAATATATCAATATATAATCTCAATCAATCAAACGTTTTGTCCAGAGTCACAAAAACACCTTGCTTTATTCTTAAAGGTGATTATTAGGCCTGCACGATATTGGCCAAAATTTTATTTTGCGATATTTAGTTTTTCTGCCGTATATTTAGCAATAAATCCAATCTCACCAGATTACCTGAATAGCTTTTGTTTGGAAAGAATTCATAACTTTAGGTTGATTAGGATTATTCTGCATAAAACTAAATAAATTGAAAGCATAGATAAATACAAAGTAATAATAAATCAGTGCCTTTCTGATTTTTAGAGAATTTATATAGTATTCAGACACAGGAATAAAATAATTAAATGCAAAATATCCCTGTATAGTCTTTATTGTACAAATAATTGAATTTAAATAATATTTGCAATCTAAAACATCAAACCATGGAATTGCTTGTGCTTTTAAGCTCTCTTGAAATGCCTTATAATTATCACAGGTCGAAATACATGCAATTGATAAATTTTCCCTACATTATGGATAAACTATGCAATGACAAACTATTGTATCTGACCAACTATAATCATAATCGGACATTAGGCATGCCACAATGTGACTATTGCGGATGTGTACATTGTGATATCAATGCTAAAACAATATTTTGTGCAGCCCTAGTGGTTATAGCTTTGAGGCATAAAAAGACAACTTTATAGCAAAGCACTGGTATTGTAGACAATCAACACTTAAACGGTTACACCTTGAGAGGTTTCATGCGGTGCTGGGGGATTCTTAGTTTTTGATTATTACAGTATGCTTAAATTATTGTATGTTTAAAACAAACGCGGCTCACTCGCTGCGAACAGCTGAGTCTCATTTCAGAGCTCTTTCAGTTATCATAGTTGCCAGGGTACCACACAACAATAAATGCATCTATGCTCGACCTCAAAGGTTTCACGACAGTAATGTGCACGAGCAGTTATCTAGATTATTTAAACTGAACTTAGATTAGTTCGATCAAATGATCTTCAACTTGCTGTTACGGAACCAATTTAAGCATGGATGTTTAGTTCGGCTCCTTAAAGTCAGCCCCCTGGTCAATCAGTCAATCAGCTGAGTGAATAATTCAATTGCTTACTCATATAGACATGTTTTCAAACCAAAATGCTAAAAACTGGCCACTTCAAAGGGCCCTTCAGAATTATTTTTTTACAGAGACTTTGAAGGGTGGACAGACCCATATGATCCTGCAAGAAAGTTTGTTTGGTGTTACACACTGCATTCCATTCAGAGGGTCTCATCCCTGTGCCCCAATCCCTTTGAAGCAATTACTCCAGAGTAAATCCTTTGAAGAGATTAGGACACAATTTTTTTTCGTGACTCAAAATCCCGGTCATGATATTTAAGGCTATTAATAAGCACACCCCATCCTATCTTGCAGACCTGCTCAAATGATATGTCCTCTCTAGGTCACTTAGATCTAGTGATTTGGCACTCCTAATCACAGGATCAAAACAAAGTGATGCTGGAGGGCTGTAAATGAACTATAAAACATCACTCACTTTACAATCTTTGCTGCAACGACGGAAAAGAGGTCCAAAGATTCTGGCAGTATGTCCAGTTGTCTGCGGAAAGGACCCTTCTAGATACAAGTAGTGGCCTGATGGGTTGCGGAGGGTGTGGTCAGTGGATGGTCCAATCCCATGTGTGTTCATATTTCCTGGTTTTATCAACCAATCAAAGTCATCATCTTGGCTCTGTCTCCAGGAGCAAAGGTCAAACTCAAAATTACAACGACCACTGAATCCCTCTGAAAAAAAAGAATGATGTTCAATGCAGAGTAAAAAAAAAATCAAATTCTGTCACTCACTCATTTGTTTCTCTGAATGGCATATTTTTCTGAAAAACACATAAGATCATCAGTTGTTAAAATAACATTTGGACCCAACAACTTCCATTGTACAAAAACATGGAAATTTTTTCAAAATGTTTTTAAACATCTTTTCTCTTCTTTCATAGAGATTTGGAAATAATGGCAGCATTTTTAGCTTTGGGTAAAAGATTTAAAACAATCTCAGCTACACATGTAAAATACATTTAATACAGTATATAATCTAAATTTAGTATAGTATTGTGAATAGTATATAGCATAAAAATAGTATAGTGTAGTACAGTATAGTATGTGGTATAGTATGATATAGTACATTGTATCGTACATAGTATAGTATAACATCGAATAGTAAGTAGTATACCATGTATAATAGCATAGTATATAGTATAGTAAAGTATAGTATAGTATATAGTATAGTATGTAGTATAGTATATTATGTAGTATAGTATATAGTATAGTATGATATAGTAAAGTATATAGTAAAGTATTCTATGGCATGATATAGTATAGTACAGTGTAATATATAGTACAGTATATAGTACAGTATGTAGTATAGTATATATTTAGTACTGTATAGTATGATATAGTATAGTATTGTATAGTATGATATAGTATAATATTGCATAGCATATAGTATATAGTTTAGTATTGTATGGAATATAGATTATGATATAGTTTATATAGTTAGATTATGATATAGTTTAGTATGTAGTATAGTATGATATAGTTTAGTATAGTATATAGTACAGTATTATATAGTATAATACAGTATCGCATATATTATAGCATAGTATGGTATAGTATATAGTATTGTATTGTATAATATATATAGTATAATATGATATAGTATAGTATTGTATAGTATGATAGAGAGTAGAACAGTATAGTATAGCATAGGATAGTTTAGTATTGTATAGCATAGTACATTATAGTATAGTATGATATAGTTTAGTATAGTACATAGTATACTATGGTATGAAATAGTATAGTATAGTTTTGTATAGTATATAGTACAGTATGATATGGTATAATACAGTCTAGAATATAGTATAGCATAGTATGGTATAGTATATAGTATAGTATTGTATGGTATGTAGTAAAGTATAGTATGATATAGTATAGTACAGTATAGTATAGCATAGTATAGTTTAGAATGATATGGTATAATATAGTATAGTATAGTAGGATATAGTATTTTATTGCATAGTATTTAGTATAGTATGATATAGTAAAATACAGTATAGCATAGTATGGTATAGTATATAGTATAGTATTGTTTGGTATATACTGTATAGTATAGTATAGCATAGCATAGCATAGTATAAGCTGAACTCTGAAACACAGAGCTGGTAAAAGTGAAAAGACAGAAGTTGACGGGTGTGTTTCTCACTGCAAATGTAATGATTCTCATCTGATCCATCTCCACAGTGATCAATAAAGTCACACAAGTTGGCCTCGTTTATACAGTGACCATTGGCACAGATGAACTCGTTGTTTTGACAAGGGAGATCAGACATAACTGGAGGGGCGCAGTCCACAAATGCCACGTCATCAACAACAACATCGCCCATGTAGCTGATGCCCCGCTTTGCTCGAAGAACCACCTGTTGACACATTTAAAAACCACTATAAACATTCAGTGCTGTGAGCTACTTCATAATACTTTCCATATGGCAACAGTGCCACAAACACGCAGTAAAGCACACACACATAGACTATTTACTCCCCTTTAGGAAGGTCAAGTAAACAGACCTGTGTGAAACTGTTTCATACACACATCACTAAAAATCAACTGAGTGTCTCAGAAAAGAGAGAAGCTGAAGTGTGATAAACTAAAGGAAATAAATATGTAGATTGTAAATGTGTAACGGCTGAGAGCTGCTGCATAAGTTTACCCCTTTATAGTATACAGCAAAAGAGCATTTATCACTAATGAGTGAAGGTATCGTAAAGTGTCTACCAAAACAAGAACAATATTTGTAAGAGTGTTTATACAGAAGCACTGTTGATAAATATTAATGATGCAAGGGCCAGATGGAGAAAAGGTCATGATATTTCTGATCAAGAACAGTCCAAACACAAGCCTGACACTTAACATTTTGCTGTGCATTTCCAGAATAATAAACACACACACTTCTCATCTCAGCTTAATATAATTTTCGCCATTAATGTCTAAACAAATGTATTTACCAAGTTGAAAAATATACTGGTTCAAAAATGTGTGCCTTACAGAATAACCACATGAGCTTCAACTGTGTAGTCAGATGTTAAACCACATGTGACCTGTAAAAACACACCTAAGAACACACATGAAACACATGTGGACACACTTTATTTTCAGATGAAAATGTTCTGAAACCATATGTTCTGCTTGTGTTGCCCATGTGCCTCACATTTGATTTTAACACATAACTGCACATGTGAAGATCATACAGACAAAAAACTATATTTATACAATTTTTTTAACACTGATATATTATCTGAAACATTTAAAAATATATTTATTTATTTAATGTGACATATACACTCACATAAACAAATTAAAAAATGTAATCGCCGGCAGTTAGCTCTCTGCAGCTATCACATTGTTGGGGACTCTATACTGCTTAGTGAACGCAGTCTTTCCGATGAGACATTAAACCGAGGTTCTGACTCTCTGTGGTCATTAGCAATCTCAGGATGTCCAAAAAAAAAAAAAAAAAAAAAAAGAGTAGGGGTTTAACCCTGGCATCCTAGCCAAATTTGCCCACTAGCCTCTGTTTATCATAGCATCCTAACCACCCCTATATCATAATTGGCTTGTGTAGCTGGTGTGTGGTGTGCAGTTTGGCACAATATGGTTGCCGTCGCATCACACAGGTGGATGCTGCACACTGGTAGTGGATGAGGAGATTCCCTCCAAAAATGTGTAAAGTGCTTTAAGTGTCCTAGAAAGTGCTATAAATGTAAGGAACTATTATAATTATTCATTTATTTAATTCCAATTCACTGCATTCTTCAGAGTGACATGATCCTTCATAAATCATTCTGATATGCCGATCTTGTGATCTTCTCTTATCACTAATCAGGACTTTTTTATTGAAAGCTCAATGGCAATTAGAAACCTTCTATAACATTTTAAATATTCATTCATTCATTTTCTTGTTGGCTTAGTCTCTCTATTATTCTAGGGACGCCACAGCCGACACATTTTAAATATTTCAAGTATATTTACTTTATTCTAAGAATTAATTTAACACCCATAAGCACAATACTGACCTGGATGTTATGACGGATTCCTATGAAGACCTCACCCCGCCTCCAGCTGTTGCCTTGGCTACCACTTTGAGACCACACTTCATATGCGACAGCACCTGATTTGATGAGGACCTGCACGTGCATTCATAGACTTTCAGAGTGCAAATGGCAAAATGAAGCATGAAATGTATTGTTATATTACATGTGTAGCAAGTTATTAACAATTATATTCATAATCTGTAGATAATTGCACCTGCAGCGATCCTACAGTGAAGCCACTCATGTGATACCAGAACTCCAGAGTGCACTGGGGCCCTGTTATTTTGATGGGAGCGGTCAGGAGATCAGTGGTGTGACCGTATCCTCCGTTGGAGCTGTCCACAAATACATACCAACCCTCTGGAGATCCACTGCAAAACATAAGTGCATGTAAAAAAACCAAACACAGACAGTAGTGGCAGAAAACACTACCACAAACAGTGCCCTCCTCATTTATCAACTTTCTTGATAAATACAATTGAAGAAGGCTGTGAAAGATTTTTAGTTTATTTGTTTAACCTTTTGAACTTTTTGAAACATTTTTGGAACCCCATGAATTGAGTGATATATTTATCCATATAAACGATCCATATTCCTGGCAAATTCTGACAAGTTTTTGTTCAAATGTTAATGAAGGCAGAGAGTTTTGATTTTTGACTTTTTTTCACAATGATGCCTCTTGTACATCGTCTTATTATTTTTTGGGAGAAGCCTGTGTCATTTCCAGTCAAAAAAAACTTGCTAGTTTAATAAAAATAACTTTAAGTCAGAATTTGGTAGAATAATTTCAGGCTTGACTATATTTAGTACATCTGGGTGAATAAGAACAGAAAATTGTTCACCCATGACCTCCTGTTTCAGTGTTATACTGTACGTGTGTGGTAAAACACAGGTCAAACTCACTCCTTGTCGTTCTTAAAATGGATAAAAACTAAGAACAGAGCTGTGATTAAAAAAGTAGAGGAAGCAGAAAGCCCTCATTTCCACCATCAGGGCAAAAATAAAGATTTTGTTTTTTTAAGAAATCTTGTAAGAGAATATATTCTTATAAATAGTCTTATTCAAACGCACTGTTTGGAGGACAATTTGAGAAAACTCTCCAAGAATCTTGAAACCTTCCTAACAAAACTGACAAAAAAAGTATTGGTATGTGCAAGGCATTGCCTTATACAATTAAAATTAGTACATCGTTTACATTGGTCCAAACAAAAACTTGGTAAGATATTTCCAAAAGTGGACCCTGCGTGTAATTGGTGTGAACCGGTATCACTAGCTTATATGTTTTGTAGATCAAAATGATCATCTTACTGGAAAAATATTTTTCTATCATTCTTTAAAATAGGTTAAAAGCCAATAGATCCAGATCCCCGACCGTATCCCATTTCTAGGCATTACTGATTTTGAGATAACTAAAAACAGTACAGAACAAAATATAGTTCCATTTGTCTGTCTACTAGCACAAAGGTTAATATTACTAAACTGGAAACAGAAAGCTGTTCCTGCATAAATACATCAGAGGGATGTAATAAAACATTTGGGGCTAGAGAAAATCAGATTCTCCATAAAAAGAAAGAAGACAAATGTTATAAAATCTGGCAACCTTCATGGACTGTTTTAAATTCTGCAAGAAATTTCAATTCAAGAGAAAGAAAGTTCAATTAAAGAGGATTAGACTAATTTAGATTAAAAGAGAAGGTCAGTATTTAGTTTTTTATTTAGATATTTTGTATTTATTTTATTGTATTTTTATTTGCTTAATGTTTTCTTTATTATTTCTTTATTATTTTTAATTATTGTATTAATTATCACTATACTTCTGTATTTATTGTTTGTATATTGCATGTTTTATTGTCAATTGTTGTGTAAATGCTGGTTGGAACAATTGGTAAGTCGTTGTGTTTGAATGTCTAAAAACAATAAAAAGAAAGTAAAAAACTGCAAAATAATGTGATCACACATAGCAACAAAAAAGTCCACAAAACAACAATCTAAGGGCACATTTTTTGGAAGTTTCACAAATAAGACTGTACTGTCATCCAAAAATAAAATCAAGTGTCTTCATTTTTTGGAGGTAATATATCAAGTAAAATATTTCAAGCAAGAGATTAAAAGTTAAACAATACAAAAAAAAATCACCATCTTTTTTACTCATATTTACCAGGGTGTTAAATTGATTGGACGATTACTGTACTTGCAAACTTGACTATGCATTGTTGTTGTTGCTCACAGTGTGTGGTCATTAGCAGGTCTGTGCTTCTCTTCTCCATGGTGAATACTCAACCCTTGTCCCGTCTGCCAGCTAAAGGCGTGAGGAGGTATTTCACTCAAATACCATCCGCAAAGACTGTCACCTTCAAAATCACAATACTCTTTCACTGAGAACAGAGAAAACAGAGAACAAGTATAAGCAGTATAGGTGTATTGCTAGATAGGGTAGCATGATCGCCTCACAGCAAAAAGGTCACTGGTGGTTCAAGCCCCAGCTGGATCAGTTGGCATTTCTGTGTGGAGTTTGCATGTTCTTCCTATGTTCATGTGGGTTTCCTCTGGGTGCTCCGTTTTCCCCCACAGTTCAAAGACATGCGGTACAGGTGAATTGGGTAGGCTAAATTGTCTGTAGTTTATGAGTGTGAAAGAGTGTGTATGGATGTTTCCCAGAGATGGGTTGCAGCTGGAAGGTCATCCACTGCATAAAATCTATGCTGGATAAGTTAGCGGTTCATTCCGCTGTGGTGAACACTGATTAATAAAGGAAAAGTAAATTAATGAATGAATAGCTGCTCACTGGCACTCATTTAGACAGACAGATACGCACCACAGAGCTCTTCATCAGAGCTATCGGAGCAGTCGGGTCTGAAGTCACACACTTGGCTGAGGTTCACACACTCTCTTGTAGTTAGGCACACAAACTGGTCAGGAGGGCAGCTATGAGATGGTGCTGTTGACAAGGTGGGCACAGGGGCAGAGGTGCTGGGCTCCTCCAAGGGCAGTTCTCCTGTACAAAGAAAGAAATACACACCTAATCACAAACACAGCATTTTAACTTTAAAACATAATAAATTGAGCAACTACAGAACATTATTTAGTCCTGATAATGATGTAATTGTAAGTAGATTTTATTAATTTGTGGTAAATATATGGATGTCATTGTTATTTCACCTTCATAGGACTGACAGCCATAAAAAGACAGATCATCTATGGCAATGTCTCCTCTAAAGTCATCGCCAACAGTCCCCTCTACTAAAATCTGTTGCAACGAGAAAGAAGAGAGATGGATAGATTTAGTCTGCATCAGTCACAAATTTTGGATAGCAAATGACAATAAGATACAAAACAACATGTGGACATATAAGATTTTGTAATAATAACAAAAAGTAGACCTTAATTGACTCAAATAAATATGTGGTACAGGAAAACAAACAATCAAGCTGATCACTTAATCACAACTGCATTTATAGAACTTTTTAAAAAGTCGCTATAACAATGTAAGATCTGCAAGCAACTGTGATTGGATAATCTCTGTTTTGCTTTTATTCTGCTATTAAACAAAAGCAGTTCTATAAACAGAAGTATTGATGGATGCTTCAAAAAGTAAATAAAAACAGTGGTTTGGAGCGTGTAGATATCAAACCGCAGAAATCACATGATTTCAGTAAACAAGCCTTTGTACATAACTTTTTAGAACTGTTCAGTTTTGAAATACAACATTTGCAATGAATTTTGTCGGCTTTTTATGCTCGTCTGACCAGTTCTTTTACCAGCATGTGGTGTTATGAGTACTTTGAAATATTATGCAAAACAACCAATTCAGTTGCTTCAAAGCTTTTTTTCCCCCTGCCATCACTAACAAGTTTATATTGAGCAAATTACATTTTATACACAACAGTGGCAGATAACTGTTCTAGCTTCGGCAACAAATGTAATTTGCCCCTGAGAAAAGTATTTAGCCATTGTCCAAGCAGAAGTGTTTTTTTACTTAATGAATCAACCAAACTGATCAATTGACTCCTTCATAAAAACAAAATTGTAAACACGTACTAGAGTACCAAAAAGTAGTACTGCAGAAAGAGATTTCTTAAAATCCCAATCTTTAGGGCACAGACTGTGGATGGAAACATTTAGAAGGGTGGATAACAATACACTATAAAAATGCTGGGTTAATGTAACCCAACATTGGGTAAAACATAGGAAAGCCCAGCAATTAGGATAAAAAGTGTAATTTAAATTTAATTGAAAAAAACAACAACACAATGTTGAGTTAGTACATACTTGATCCAACATTGTGTTACTACAACCCAGCATTTTTAGAGTGTATGTACTGTATTTATACTGTATCACTATGTTCCTTTCAAAGCTTCATAGACTGGAAGCTCAGACAAGCAAACAGCTAACCTAAATATATGACTGGAACTTAAATTCATATATATTGCGATAAATAATTGGAAATGTACTGTCAGTAAGGCATTATATACAATTCAGCTGGAATAAAAGACATTTAAACCTGGAGCACACAGTTAGTCAAAACATTCAGCACACAAGGGCAACAGTACATCAACACAACTGTCCTCTTGCTTAGTCATACAGTAAGAAGATTGTTATAGTAAGACAGGCTCATCAGCAGCCAGTCCCAAAGTGAACTGAAGGGCTTTATTCTGCGAAAAACAATCATTCTGAATGTACTTTATCCTGCTTAATACATGGCCACTGAACATAAAAATATATTTTCTTTTTCTTTTTGAGATCTCAAATTTTTCTCGCAAGTGCCATTTGCACCTGCTTTTCTCACGTAAATTCACCAGAGGCCTCTGTTGGCTGACTGAATGATCGACCGATCGACTGGCCTACCCTCCTCCTCCCCTAAACCCAACCAATAGTGTTTTCAAAAGCACGGACTGAGCCGCCCACCCTCTTCCCTAAAGCCCACTGACAATTTAAAAAAGCAATCCAGACAAAGAAAAGCCCTTGCCTGATTTTTGCTATGTTTTGAGATTTTACCCCATTCTCACCCTGTTATTTACTTGTTCACTTTATTTTTTGGATTCTGTTTTTGTCTTTTTGTCTTCACTGGACTTAAACCCCATCGCTTAAACCCCATCTCAAGTCTGCGGACGTATATGGCAAGTTAACTGGACAAACAGCAGAAAAGCAGTGGCGTAGCGGACGGGCCCGTCGCGATTTTCAATGATTGAAAATCCAGGAACCGCAATAATCAAACTCTTGGGAACAACTGTGGTCGGAACCAAAGTTCACAGAACTGTGTTCTCTGAACTCCTCTCAAGGTGGACTACTTCATTCTGATTGCTTGCCGCCGAACCGCGTCATAGCCAATGAAGACGCGCCGCTGTTTCTCGCCGCCGGTTATCGTTAAAAAATGAATGACTTCTGGCTACTTTGACGCTCTTGCCGCTTTCGGTTTGTGATCGCTCCTCAGTTTGTGAAGGATTCCCCGCGTTGTCGCTCCACCCCGCCTCATTTCCCCGCTCCTCAATTTGTGACATAGATATATACACTAGATATCGCATAGGGACCCTGAGCATGCGTCAATAGCGCCGCCACATTGGTACAGTGCTCCCTGGACAAATGTCATTCAACCGCACTAGTCAAGACAGTGTTATTACGTGAAGATGCAGGACTTTAGCGCTGTCTACGGGTGTAGTAACGAGCAAACAAAGAAAACAAAGCACAAAGGCAGAACATTTCATAGGTAAGATTAAGTTTTTTATGTTTTTGTATGTTCTGAACTTTTGTGCTAAACAGATCGTCAAAAACGACTAAAAGCCACAGTGTGACAGACAAGCAAATAAATATGGATGTGGTTGTGTGTATATGGATTTGAATTTATTCACTGATCCTCAAGGTGATTTGAAGTTCCTGCACAAGCCTGCGTTATTTAGTGGTTGTTTTCTCAAATAACATACCTTGGAATCAGAACTGAGTAATCCAGACAATGATAATTCTCATTAATATCTCACCTGAAAGTGGTGGCTGCTGTTGATCTCCAGTATTGTCCTGTGCCAAAAGTTGCCCTGGTCACCATATCGAACCCACAACAGGTTTCCTCGTCCACTGTTGCTTGTGCGCATGTATACAGCCAAACAAAACACATGCTGACCAAACATGTGATAATGAAATCTGAAAACACAGGGTGGTTTGGGTTCAGGACCCCGGCGAGGAGTCGGCAGAAAAGGCTGACTGATCAGAACGGCAGTGTCTTTGAACTTCTGAGGGTCTGAAGATTCGATATAGAGGAAGTGCCCATCTGCACTGGCTCGTGTGTGATCCTTCCACGGGCCTGTGTTGAACGTTGGAGTAGGGCCTTGTATGTGCGTCCAATCAAACATGTCCTCCTCGTGATCCTGAGTCCAGTTACACAGACCTTCCTCAAAGTCACACATTAGCTCTGGCACTGACAGAAGAAGAAAACATCATCACTGTGAACCATGACAGACAACAAACATCAAACACTGTGAACTGCTCCAATTAACGGATACTGACAGCAGTTTTCCTCGTCTGTTCCATCTCCACAGTCATCGATCAGGTCACAGATTTGAGAATAGCTCACACAGGCTTTGCTCTGACCGCAGTGAAGGTGATCAGGAGTGGCACACGTCTCCACAGCCTCAGGCAGTGAGCAGTTGTGGAATATAATATCGTCCAGAGCAGAGACGCCTTCATAAACAGCCAGGCTCAGTTTGGCAAAGGAGATGTAGAAAGGCCTGTTCTGTCTGCCGATCTGGACAACTACCGGGTGCCACTGGTTACCTTGGTTGTAAAGTGTTTGCCAAAGTGTAGTGATACTGTCTGAGCCATCTATCAGCAGGTGCATTTCAGCAGCACCAACTGAATGGCCAGAATTATAATGCCTGCAAGCACAATCAATGTATTTATTTAAAGCAACAGTTCAGCTAAAAATGAACACTCTGACATTATTTACTCCCCCTTCCCTTGTTATAAACAAGTTTTTTTTCTGTTAAACACAAAAGATATTTTGAAGAATGCTGGAAACCTAACCACTGACATTCACAAGTGGAAATACAAATACTATTAAAGTAAATTGTTACAGGCTTCCAACATTCTTCAAATTATCTTCTTTTGTGTTCAACAAAACAAAACAAAAATCTCAAACAAGTTTGGAACATGTGCAGGGTGAGTATATAATGACAGAATCTTTATTTTTATAATCTTAGATCTAGATGTCAGGTCTGGGCCTCCAGTCACCAATTTCTACAGTCCTTACCAGAAGGTCATGACACAATCTGAACCGCTTTGCTGGAATGTGGGACTACGCAGCAATGCCTGCTGGGAAAACCTGCTACTCTTTTTGAAAATAAACATGAAGTGTCCTTGAAGAGAGATAAAAAGAGGCAGTACAATATTAAAAAACCTTTAAAATTCTGAACTTTTGGATTTACATTATATTGCTCCTAAATTACAATTAGATTTATAAATCATGTATTCAAATTCAGTTTATTTCACATTTAAAACCCTTTTGCAATCACAAGAGACAAATATTAACCATATACAAGTTGCTTAATAGCATTCCTATTATTATCAAATTGAATGTTTATGAGTACTAATAAAGTACATATTGTGCACATTCATATTCTTCATCCCAAATCCCATCCCAAAGAATTATAAGGTTCTATCCGGCATATTATTGACATATTCTTTTTAAATGACATCTTATTTACATTATGGGATGTTTTTTTATAAGTTGTTTACATTATAAGACTTAAAAAAAAAAATGTTACACACATACTGTTTGCTACAGTATATGGAATGCAAAAACTTTGAAGCTCAATATCTCAAAATCATTCAAAAGGCGGATAGAACCTTATAACTTCAAGGTGACGGTTTGTTAATAGTGAGAATGTAACTGAAATAAAGTGTGATCAAAAATATTATTATACAGGACTATATTTCTCTTTGTAAAATAATGCTTCTTGATGAAGAGAACTCAAATGTTAGGAAATATGAAGCATATATGTACAAACAAACTGTTTAACATTTTACTGACTGTATTTATTTATTAAAACAAAAGGGGTTTTATGCATTTGTGTGAATGTTCTCACCTTCACTTGTATTGGTAGTGTGGTCCTGTGGAGGTGTTTGGTCTAGGTGTTCTGTGAAGACTCCATTAGCTGAGCCTCTTACCCATTCAAATCCATCACCCAGGAAGAACTCATACCAGCCACAAGAGTCAGACTCAAAATCACATTGCGCCGCTGAAAACCAGATTAACGTTGTAACATTAGAAAACATAAAACAAGAAAGTATCAATCCACCCTAGACAAAAACACTAGTTTCTTATATTTGCCACAGAAATGTTGATAGTCATACATTTTTGGAATGACAAACAATTAATTTTATATAAATAAACTATAACAAATTTGTCATTTTTGGTTGAACTCAACTTAAGTTTAACTCAAGTACACACACTGAAATTATGTCTTGTAATGTTCAATATATCAGTGCAAATAAAAAGGGGAAAATAAGTCACCATTTTGCTCAGAAAACATTTTTTTAAGGTGCTGTTGACTTTTCACTGAATATTGGTTACAACCAAAGAAGTCCATATATAAAAAGAAAACATCAAATTAGTTTACAAATTAGGTTATGCTTAATAAAACGAAATGACACAAAGGTGTAGAAAGGCTGTAAAAGCCCAGACAGCAGCTGAAATCTCTCAGTAGTTATTCAGCAACCCTCTGCCCTACGTCATTGTAAATTAATATTAGCTGCTTCAGTCCAACATCTACAGTACATAATCAGGATGATGATGAAACCAGAGTAGACATTTCAGCAGGACAATGACCCAAAACAAAGGGACACTCTAAAATGCTTTCAGAGAAAGAAAATCAAGCTGTAAAATGGCCCAGCCAATCACCTGATTTGAACCCAATAGAAGATACGAAATGAAGATCAGATCATATATACGAGACCCATAGAACCATCAAGGTTTTTATAAAAATGCCACCTGATTAATTAATGTGACTTCATCCTCCATATGAGAGGTGTCTTTAAACTGCCATCAACAAAAAAAACTTTTATAAAAAGTAGTAAATACATTTCAGTAATTTAGTACATAGTTTCATTGTTATTACACATAACCATTTTTTTAAAGATTCTTTTGTTTTGTTTTATTTTTATGTTTTTAGTTTTTAGTTTTTAACAAAATCTGGTTCAATTTCATGTCAACAGCTCCTTTAAAAATATTATTCCCAGAAAAAATACATGACGTGTTCAATTCTTATTTCCCCCACTGTATCTGTATTGGTTGAAAATCCTTATAGGTAGTTTAAAAATATATCAAACAGCTGATAATTACTGAATTTCTGACTCGTGTTTGGGAGTTCAGAATTGGTAAATGATAAGAAAAACAAAGCTCCTAATGTTTCCTTGCTTTCTGCAGCTAATGTTTAAAAAAATCATCTATCCACTACATTTTGTCGTATGGGATGGTTTAGAAAAATTAATATAAATCTATGCCTACATATTATCATTAACTGTTTTGGTTGTATTTCAATAAATATGCATCCCTAAATCATGCCAGCTTTAAGCCATTTAATATTCAGCTCTCTACACTCACAACAGTTGGCCTCGTCCTCTCCATTGGGGCAGTCTAAAGAAAAGTCACAGACTTTCATCCCGTCCACACAGACATCTGCCCCACAGTGAAACTGAGACGGGAGGCACTGAGTTGGAAGAGATGCCTTACTGTCAGTCTCTGAAAGAAAAAAACAGAAAGCATATATATTTCCTACAGAAGAGGTAAGCAAGGGTCAAAGAGTTAAAATGGGACTCATAAAGTTGGAAAGCAGCTGAGAGCTCCTTCCTGCATTCTCATCTTTGTTAACCGTGTTGTGATGATGTACAGTAGATCTGACCACAGGCACATTACTATGATTAATCTGACAGTCCAGAGTGCTACTGAAATAAATCACACTGATGCAGTATCATCACACACATTTACAACCAAACACATAAACCTCAACTTGGACATAGAAAATATACACTCAGCCTTGTTCTCAGCAGGTTTGTATTTATGTCTGAAAATAAAGTATGATTCTCAGAACAGAAATGTGTGTGTAAAAAAGAGTTACTAACTGCAAAGCTGCATTTTTGCATCAGAGATAATAAAACCACTCCATGGTTTTGTTGTGGCAGTTGCACGAGCTCGAAATATAACTGACACCTCTTGCTCCTTCTATCTTGAGCTGAACTGTAAATTAGAAAGTTGCTGAGCTTCTCTTCTGCCTATCACCATCATCCCTCTGGTGTCCAGTCCATCTAGCTCTGGGCTTTAAATGCATTAGACCTTATTTACAGCTTTACATTCCTGCATCTCTTGAGCTCTCTGCAACTCACACCCTTCACTAACAGCTTCACAGTGAGGAAAATCAACAACAAATAGCATCCCCATATTCAGACACACTGGGTAACTTACTCAAATAAAGCATACGTTAGTTAAGATTATTAAAAATTATTTACCATTTAATCAACTGTACTATCAAATTGCATGCTAGTATTACCTATGTTTTAGATACTAGTATCTTTTCCATTACTTATTATTAGCTCCTAGGGCTTATTCCTAAGTAACTAGTAACTTTTTAAAATATTACAAGTAACTATTCATTCGTTGCAAATTTTAACTCATTAGATACTAGAGCTTATTTTATTTGTGATTATTAGGCCCACGCACAGAATTACGCAGATTTTTAGCCCATCATTCTGTTTATTAACTTGTGTAAATGTTTACATTTATATTTATTCAGTTTTTTAATTAATTTCAGTATAATTATTGACTAATATGAAAATATTTATATAATTTATTTACAATATTGTCTGTAAAGTAATATTTTCTGTCTTTTAGTAGATATAATATATGAGAGACATGCCTTGTTTACCAAATAAAGTGGATCTAATTGGATTTGCAATGTAAACATTAAATCGAAGTTAAAAAGGTATTACTTTTTTATTTTATATATTAAGGTTTTGGTTATGATACTTACAAAATCATTTCGCATAAATACGCAGATTTTTAACAAACTTCTGGACAGAAATAGCAAAAAATGTCCATAGATTCCGTCTGATCCTAGTGATTAGTTACTACTCGATTGTTACTAAAAAAAAACAATTTCACATTGTTGCCATTGACTTCTATGAGGAACAGTCAACAACATCTCTATTATTCAGTTTTGAGCATTATGTATTTAGTAGATGATTTATTATTGATGTAGTTACTATTTGGGCACAAGTATTTCTTCATTAGATATTACTTATAAAGTTTTAGTAATTATGCAATTGAGATTAGAACATGTTAGAAATCTAGCTAGTTGTTGTATAAAACGAGAAAGTAAAAAGCAACTGTACTGCAAGATAGGAATATATAATAGTAATAATTACAAAAATACTGGTGTGTAATAAATAAGTACAAGCATCTAAAAGCTAACTGGGAAATTGTATAATATTTATGAGAACCTAATGTACTATTTCAGAAGAAAATATTAAATATATAAAAAATATTAGCTGTACATTAGCAGCCTCCACACTCCCTGGCCCGGAAACACTGGATGTATATGTGGCACATTGCAAATATGGAACTGTCTGTGGCAAGGATGCAAGGTGCTTCTACAAAAAATATTACCTCATGGATATGTGCAATAAAAGATAAAAGATATGCTATTGTGATTTTTATTTTCAATTTATTTAACATCTGTGTAAAAGTTCAATGTATCTACCTTTCTTAAAAGTGTTCTTGTGAGAAGTTGAATGCAGAGGTAAATGTATTTATTTATTTTAGTTTTTTATTTATATGTATTGTAACTTTTCTTTTTTTTTCTTTAATTTATTATTATTCATTCATTAATTTTCTTTTTGGCTTAGTCCCTTTATTAATCTGGCATGGCCACAGCAGAATGAACCACCATCCAGCACATGTTTTACACAACGGATGCCCTTCCAGCTGCAATCCATCACTGGGAAACATCGATACACACTCATTCACACACATACACTACAGACAATTTAGCTTCCCAATTCACTTAGACCACATATTTTTAATCTTTTGGGTGAAACGTGAACATGGGGAGAACAAGCAAACAAAGGGCATATGCCCTTTTTTGTCTTGGATAGAAAGTGCTCTTCCAAAATGATCTGAAGTGCCCCAGCGATATATATATATAAATAAATATATATAAATGTTAAAAAGGAAACGTTCCCTCGAAGGTTATTATTCTGTACTAATTGACTTATCCTTGTGTCGTAATAAACGTGTAATTCAAACATTCTTTAAAAGTATATTATTGCAGGTTTTACAAAAGAAATATTCTGCCTAATTTGATATACATTAGTACCTTGAATCTCTTCAGACTGATTTGACTTTTATGAAACAACATTCACTTACCTACAACAGGCACACATCCTCTGCTGAAGGACAGATCATCAATTGCTACGACCTCATGTGGATCACTGCTGTTGAATATCAATCCTCTAACCACAACCTGTAGATAAAGAATGATAGATTTACTTATTTAACTATCCTCTATTCTTATTTTCTTTCATGATTACAAATGATACAACCTCCTTCCCCAGACACACTCATTCAGTACATAAACAGCAACCTTAAAATCCTCTGTGCTGTTTAACATCACCACTGTCCGCATCCAGGGAAGAGTGAATGGATCAGGATTGGAGGTGGGCAGAAACCAGACCTCCTGCATCTCTCCTGAAGATCTGAACTGGATCAGAACCTGCAAAGCCCCTGCCAGCATTCCAATATGACGATAGAAAGTTAGCTGTTCAAAGCAAAACGGACAGAAAAAATAAATCCCTCACAGTTGAACGCTATTCGAGCAGTGCATTTCCTGCTTCATTACACACATTGAGCTTTAAAGCAGAAACATTAAAGGCATTCAGTGGTTGGCCAAATGAGATAACATTAATGCTGAAAGCATCTCATACTCAGAGTCATTTTGTTTTAAAGTGAGGTTATGTTATTGCCTCTTACTGCCAAGTTCAAAGTCATCTTATTTTTGTTAAAGCAAAGAAGCACTCAAAGTGAATTACTCCATATCCAATAACAGAGGATCTAAAACAATAGATCACAATGAGTGCATGAACTAGCCAACGTGTCACAGCTCTGACAGTCTGTGCATAACTCTTTGCTGTCAATAAAACTGTGTAGCTGTAGCAGTGGATAAGTGCTCTAGACACATAATCAGGTACTTGAGCTTAAGTGCTGAACAAAATAATGCAAATTGTTTGAGGAAAACCATATACACAATGACTCTCTTGTCAAAAAAAACAACAACGACATATTGTATTGATTGACATAGTCATTCATTCATAGGTCACTACAACAGAATGAACCGCCAACTATTCCAGCATGTTTTATACAGCGGATGCCCACCCAGCCACAATCCAGTATTTAGAAACACCCAAACACACTTATTCGCACAAACACACATACACTATAGACAATTTAGTTTACCTATAACGCATGCATTTGGACTGTGGGTGAAACCAGAGCACCAGGAGGAAACCCACGCCAACACGGAGAGTACATACAAACTCCACACAGAAATGCCAGCTGGCCCAGCCGGGACTCGAACCAGTGACCTTCTAGCTGTGAGGCGATTGTGCTACCCACTGCTTGATGCTACCCACCGTGATGCCCATTTATTAATATTCTAATTATTCTCGACAGTGCTTACCACTGAGCAACCTCCGAATGGTATACTATTATACAAGTATTTTCTATGTAATATTATATATTGTAGGTTACATATATTAAAAAGTTTCAGACAAATGTTTAGTGCTTTCACTAAGTTTATCAGCAACAAATAACCAGCATAATTGATGAAAAAACACTGATTTAATCAGTAAAAAACACTGACTGCATTCAAAATCATGTCATTTTTACTTATTAGCTACTACTTTCAGCAAGATATTAGAAATTTTGGGAAGCATAAAATGGACAATTCACTATCTCATGAGGCTACAGTGAGTTAAAGTATTTCTGAACAATTCCATATAAACCATATTTATTTAGTTGAACATTAAATAACATGATCATACAATTTCTCCCACAATTCTGAACAGATCATAATTCAGCAGTCTAATTTGAATTCTTTGAATGCGTTTTAAAAAAAGATGAAACATGAATGCTAAAGTCTTTGGTCAGAGACAGTGGGGAAACAAAAAAAGCATGATTTTCTGTACCCAACATGTGTTTGAAGACTTGAAGAGAGGACTGTATAATTCAGCAGTGACTCCTTCCCCATTGTTAGAGCGTATGTAGAGACAGTGACCTGACAAAAATGTGTAAACAGAACTCAGTAAATACAGTAAAACTTACGTACATTTGCATAAAGTATTATTATCTAAAGCTATTATTATCTATTAGAATTTTATATTATACTTACCAGTAACATTTTCTTTAAGGCCTGTCTCAGTGTTAGGCAAGCTCAAACCTGAGCCTCTTAACCAAACATGATGCTCGTTTTGAAGTTGAAAATCACAGAAACCTTCTTGAAAGTCACATCTCACAACCTGGGAGCCTATATGAGAGGAAACTCACGTAAAATAAATCATACCATTACAGATATCATCACTACCGTCTGCTAATCATCAGAGACACCATAGAAAACATGCTATTTCTTTACAGCACCTTTAATAGGCGCTTGACTGAAAATCTGCTGTCATAAAATAGATACTAGGCAGCAGATGTAAAATAAAGAAATATAAAAATCGAATTTTATTGTAATATGAAACAGGTGTACAGATTACAATTCACATGGACATCATTTATCATTTTAAAGATTTGAATGGATAATCCTTTAGGGGCAAAACCAAATAAAGTGCTAATGATACATGGTGCAATGTTCTGCCTTCTGAAAGCCCCAGGGAATTTAAATCAATATTATAAAAGCACCGCTGTATGTCATCTTGTAGACCTCCCAGTGTGCCACTTTATGAGAGCCCCATAAATCTCACTATTTACACACGATGGCCTTAGAAGCATTTAAAATGATCTTGTCAACTGAAAGGAAAAAGGGGAAAAGAAAGGCCCATTGCTGTCAGGAGTTGCCTGTGTAATCACAGGACACACGGAAAAAAGCAGGAAAGAAAGAGTTGAAGAGAAAAAAAAGACTAATACATACAGTCAATCTCGTCACTGGCATCTTCACAGTTCTCTCTGAAATCACAGACTTGCTCCTCATCAATGCAGCCACCTCTCGCGCAGGTAAACTGCTCGGGTGAACATGGCGCAGATAAAACATTCGCCAGGACAAACAGCAGAAATGAGGCCTGTAAGAACACCCTCATTGAGCTCTCTGACAGATAAATCAGCAGCTCCTTTAGAAATAAAATTAAGCAAAAACACCGGCAGACATACTCCACTTTAGTATCGTGATCGCTAATTTATGCTGCGTACAGTTAGCCTTACAGAAAAATATACATCTGCTCTCAGCGATCAAGCCTACTAAATGACTTTATGACTGTTACACAATGTGTGTGTGTGCCTGATGTCAAAGTGTGCGTCAAACTCTTTGTAATTGGCTGGAGATAAAGTGACAGTAAAATGCAATCTATTATTTTAGGACGCAATATCATGTGCAATAAGAGCCCAGGTTAAACAAACACATTTAGGTGAAGACATTGACAGTTGAAACACTATTAGAGATTTGCCATTACCTAAATGTGCTTTCATTTTCAGCTCGAACAACTGTATGCAACTGAATGAAAAATGAGGTGGCAAAGTAATCAGTCATGCATCAGTTCCACCCTCTGTCCTGCTCCGGCTTTACAAATGTTCGTTCAGATATAATTTCAGTTTTCATGAATCAGTGACTAAAATTCTAAATCATTCACAACACGTGGTGTGATAGAAGAGAAGCTCTGTTGGACATAGTAATATCTGAATAACCTTCAAGCACAAAACAACAGATGAAATAATAAGCAATATTAGGGATTTACTAAGGGATTTAAAACCGAAGCCGAAATGTCTGTACTGTTTGTTGATGTTGTTTGTTATTTAAATTAAGCTCTTGGTCATCCATAGTAATAATTTAATATCATAATAATAATTTTTGAAATCCAGTGAGACGTACACTCACTGGCCACTTAATTAGGTACACTTGTTCAACAGCTCATTCATTGAAATTTCTAATCAGCCAATCACATGGCAGCAACTCAATGCATTTAGGCATGTAGACATGGTCAGGATGATCTGCTGCAGTTCAAACCGAGCATCAGAATGGGAAGGAAAGGGGATTTAAGTGACTGAACATGGCATGGTTGTGGGTGCCAGATGGGCTGGTCTGAGTATTGCAGAAACTACTGATCTACTGGGATTTTCACACACAACCATCTCTATGGTTTACAGAGAATGGGCCGTAAAAGAGAAAATATTAGTGATGATGAAATTAAGCTTTCTGAACCAGTTAAGCGCTCGACTCAATTGTATCGGAAAAAGGTTCGTTACTCGAAGCTTTTTTAAATTCGAGCTCGATGAGTTTCTCTTCTGGCTAAAGTGTAGGAAAGAACTGTGTTGCAATAATTTCAAATGTTCACTACTGACCAATTCATTCATGTAGTAATACAACAGTAATATAAACAAATTACTCAATTACTGTAGTTTTTACACATAAGGTTACATTAGTTACATAAAGTTACATTACACCAACGATGACTGTAGTAAAATCCAAGGTATTTACATTAGTCATATACCAACTAGTGCCGTTCCAAGCAGGGATCGAACCAGCGATTCCTGCATGGGTGTCAAATGCTCTAAAGAGGAGGCTATGTGAGCGATGCTTTCAAGCTGCTGGTCTCCAGCTGGTCTCCGTTAAACACTACGATATGCAGTGGTTTTCTTTAAAGATAGTTGTAAAAAATACACTAATACACTTTAGTGTGGTTCTAAACCTTTTTACTATAAATTACTATTGTATTTTAGTTTAATTACTGGTGTGTGGGACGGGTGCAGTGCTTTGAAACAGTAGAAATGTATGTAATCGACAACTAATCTCTCGCTAAACACTTTACTAACCCATGACAGGAAACAACAGAAAAGCATTGATCCATTCTGCATTGTATGATAGGTTCAGGCTGGTGGTGTAATAGTGTGGGGGATATTTTCTTGACACACTTTGGGCCCATTAGTACCAACTGAGCATTATGTCAACACTACAGCCTGCCTGAGTATTGTTGCTGACCATATCCATTGCTTTATGACCACTTCTGATGGCTATCCCCAGCAGGATAACGCGCCGATAATGCCAAAGCGCAAATCATCTCAGACTGGTTTCTTAAAAGTGACAATGAATTCACTGTACCCAAATGGCCTCCACAGTCACCAGAACTCAATCCAATAGAGCACCTTTGGGATGTGGTGGAACGGGAGATTCGTATATTGGATGTGCAGCCAAAAAAAATCTGTAGCAACTGCGTAATGATATCATGTCAATATGGACCAAAATCTAAGGATTATTTCCAGTACCTTGTTGAATCTATGCCACAAAAAATTAAGGCAGTTCTAAATGCAAAAGAGGTCAAACCCGGTACTAGTTAGGTGCACCTAATAAAGTGGCAGGGAATGTACATTTGTTTTATTTACAATTGTATTAGTACATATTGTAAATGTATGATAGCCTGTCTTATGTGTGAATGAACAAGTGTATATTTTATTTTCATGAAAAGCAACACTTCTATCCTTATAATATACGTCATATTGAAAGTTAAATAACTAAGTTTAACTTCACACTCATCACCTCTGCAACTCACCCAGACTACACTGCCCATAAAGCATTTCTCTGATCACTCCAGTTAACCTGATACTTATTTCCTCTATCACTGTTGCACCTGTTCACAATTATAAAGACATTTTAAGCACCACATTTGCTCACACACCTTGCTCAGACTTTTTTTTCCCATTGCTGAATCTCAATTTGCATGCCCTAAAAGTATGCACTTTTTTGTAAAGGAAAAGTAGATACTTTTGAGTGTGTCTCAGAAGATTATGCAAGCTTTGGGACATACTACTTACTCGTTAACAGATCATTATTAGTTACATTCCCCGTCAATCATCACGACACGTCATCCACATTTCTTTCATATTTAATTTCCTACCTTATTGGAGATGCAGCACAGGGGCGCCTCCAAGGGGTGGCCAGGGGTGGCCACGGCCACCCCTCGGTAAACTCTGGCCACCCCTGTGGCCACCCCAGTATAATTTTGCGGTTGACATTATTGATTTAAATGAACTTATAAATTCCCAATATTTAGATAAATAAATAAATACATAAATTAATAAATAAAATGCAGTCACTAAATTATTGTTGGTGTTACTGACGTAGCTCTCCCCCTCTGGTTCAATGCTGGTGAAAGCAAACTGACGCATGCGCGCGGAAAACCATTCCCGCGCGCCTCACGCACTCCTGTGTGAATCCCGGTTGGTTGTTTGCATGCACGCCGACATAATAGGCACCGCTCATGCGCCGTGAAACCGGAGTAACAGCCTTTTGTGCAGAAGTGTCGGCACGCAGCGAGTTTTGAAAGTCGTTTAAAGTTTATATAATATGATGATGATGATGATGATGATGTTACTTTCACTAAGCATGCCTTTAAAGCAGAAAGGAGGGATAATGATTCAGGGAGGTAAGACTTCATAACATGATTTCTCAGCCATGATCTGGTCTAAGACCACAGATAATTCTATAAAACATTTTTTGTATTCTTTAGAATTGTCATAATTAATTTTCATGCAAAAGGTTTCTTAAGTGATGTTGGCATATCACTCCAGTTGTTGTTTTCCAGTAATGTTTAGGACTGATTTCTGTTATTTATTTAGAATAATAATTGTATATTAATATTAATTGTATTTATTTAGAATAAATATAAATAAATTGTTATATTTATTGAATAACAAATCTAACAATTCAAGAGAGGTGGGGGTGTATAGGGTGGTTCGCCCAGGGTGTCATTTAAACTAGAACCACCACTAACCTCCCCGATCGTCCTTGACAGCACACACACACCTTCAATAGACAGCAATGGCTATTTAATATTTACCTTAAGCTACAGTATATCAATAGAAGAAGCTGCATTAATAAAATGGTTCAAAAAGCAATATGGATAAATAATATTATTAGGTATAGTGAGTGTGTATAGTAATCCCTTTTGTTCAGTTTGTTCATTTGTTTGGGTAATTAATAAACTCATTATTCTTTCATTCATTTTCTTTTAGGCTTAGTCCCTTTATTAATCCAGGGTCACCACAGCAGAATGAACCGCCAACTTATCTAGCACATTTTTACACAGCGGATGTCCTTCCAGCTGCAACCCATCACTGGGAATAATAAACTCATTAATCTTCATTAATTTTAGACATGGCATATCTCGTATGATGTACAATAAAGGCACGTAAAAAAAGAAGTCATTTATACAGTATATGAAAAGTGTTTTTAAACTAAACATAGATTTTTATTTGGTTTGCACATGTACTTGCTGAATTATTTCAAAGAATAAATTGCAATATTTCAAGTAGAATTAATTAAATGAATAAAACTACATTATTTCATTTACCAGAAACAAAAATATAACATTACACTGAATTCATTATTTTTTTTTTGTGTGCCACCCCAAGATTTGGTGCGGCCTCTTCTGGCCACCCCTAAGAAAATTTTCTGGGGGCGCCACTGATGCAGCAGCAGTAAAAACTACCATTCACGAGTCTTTCATGCAGAAAAATCTCCTCAGGTCTTTGGATAATTATGCATTCAGACATTAATGTTCAAACATACCTTGATATAAGTTCATGTTGTTGCAGATTAAATATAACACTTAAACATGATTTTAAACATGTTACAGTTGGCTTGATATTAATTAAGTCATTCAGTCAACTTTACCGAAGCCTTTCTACTTAATGGTTGGTCTCGTGTGTCCGCCATGTTTGTAGTTTATTTACACTTTTCACCCAAGCTTGTAGTTCTAAACAAATTCACGTCCCATGTGCAATGTATTGTGGACAATATCAATGGTTAGAGTATGGAAACTTCTACATTTCAAGTTTTTACCGAAAACAGTAAACAATCCAGGAACCTTTGGCATACTCTTTTCAACATACTATGGTTTGGGACACACTAATTCTTTTTTCAAATTTAGGATGGATTTGCAAGTTGAATATGGAAAAAAAAATCCCCGTTCCTAGTTTCCTTGTCATTGGTTTTGATATTGGACTGTTTTTAATTTGTTGATCGTTTGCTTGCCCCTGAACTCTTGCCTGTGATTTGAATGACTCTTTGGATTTAATTAATCTTATAATAAACCTTATTACCTTTTAATAAAGCTGCTATTTGTTCCTCAAATTTGCCTTTACAATTGGAAAAGGCTTGAAAATTAAAAATAAAATCTTATACATTTTACTAAACAACAATTAAGTTTTTTTATATTTGTAGTAGACAATTCACAGAACGTCTTCACAGAAGGCATACAGTAAAAGGACAATCAATAATTTTGACCCATACTATGTATTATTGGCTATTCCCACAAATATACCAGGCAACATAGGACTAGTTTTGTGGTTCATCCATTTACATTAGACATTTCCAAGCTGGAATGGGCTATTATAAGATAAAGCAGGTCAAAGAGAGTGAGACAATACTAATAATCCTCCTGTGAGTGATAAAATCCGCAGACTGCAGTTAGTGATAATGGAGCCTTAAGACCCGCAAATCCTTAATAGTCCAATTGAAGTACAAGTCTTGTGTCACTGGAGACGTCACTTTCTGTCTCTGTGATTAGTTGAGTTTATTGATTGTCAGTGCTGGGAGATTTAAGGAGCTGTGTTTTCACTTAATGGACACTAATTATTATGTCAGTCCTCACGACACACAGCACAGCCCAAACAGACAGTGTATTAAGTTTACTGATCTGTTTTTAAATAAGCCATTCATATACACTTTGCTGGAAATCATATCAGTAACAAAAAATAAAAAATAAAATAAAAAGTGATTGCTAGCACACATTATTTTACATTTATATTTCCTTGATTATTTTCTTAAGTCATAAAAAATACATCAATGTTTTGCTTTATCAATTATTTCATTTGATGTAACCAATGCATTTTTATATTTTCATATCACTACATGGGACTAATTTCTCTCATAAAGCCTTTAAATTTTAAAATATCAATTTTTAAATATATATTTGGTTCAGATTCAGTTTGTAATAAAATTGCAGCGCTGTGATTCACTTTCAAATTTAGCTTGATTCATGTCATATAATGTTAATAAAAGACTTTTTAAAACTGTTTTTTTTTATTATCAATAAGAAAAAAACTTCTAGAACCAGTGATGTTGGGTGGCACTGATGCACAAATAAAAGTTGGTGCATGTTAATTTGCATCACAGAAACACAGTTTATAGTGTTTAGAAAAATAAAGGAGTGAAAGGTCTGGCAGTAGTTTTCCTTCTTATTGTTAGGTACTAATTACATAGCATGATTAGGTATTGATAGTAAAAAATAAATACATAACCTTTAAAAGGATTAGAACATCAAACAATTACATTAAATTTTTAATTATTTACTTGTGATATATACTTGTTGCACAAGTAAAATTATAAGAAAAAAAAACATTGCATGCATCAAAATAAATTGTTAAAACCAAAAATCACTTGAATATTTAGATAATATCCTCTTACTTTAAGACATTCTGTAAATATTCTACCAAAATATCAAAAATATATTTTTGATGCTAAGAACTTTAGACAACCTTAAAGATGATTTTCTCAATATTTAGATTTTTTAACCCTAAGATTCCACTTGTAAATTATTAAGAGGTTGTTATACGTGACATATTCAAGTTAAGGTACAATTTCTAGATCAGTGATGTCAACTCAATTTGATGAAATTAAATTAATGTATAGACCTGATTTAATCCTGACCAGATTTTTGTTTTTCTAAAACGCAGTCAATTTACAAGAAGAACAGACCATTTCTATAAGATAGACCAGATATGCATTTGTGATTTAATTTGGATGAGCAAGTCAGCCCTATATGGTTATAATCTGAATTTTAATTTACTAGTCACACACCATCCACATTTCTGTCGAACTTAATTTCCTACCTTATTAGAGAAGCAGCAGCAGGTTTATCTCCCATTCACGAGTCTTTCATGCAGAGAAATCTTCTCAGATCTTTGGCTAATTAGGCATTCAGATGTGTGTGTTTTAGATTTCCAAACGTGTCTTTATACAAGTCCAGTATTGTTGTTGCAGATGAAATATAACACAGATAATGCGATTTAAATATTTTCCAGCGGGCTAGATATTGACAAAAGTCATTTAAACATCTTTACCGAAGCCCCTCTACACTCTCAGAAAAAAAGGTACAAAATTGTACCTTTTAGGGTACAAATGGCCCGTCACTGGGGTGGTACCCTTAAGGGTACAAATTTGTACCTCTATTTAAAGGTACAAAATTGTACCTTCTACATTTGTACCCTTTAAGGGACAATTTTGTACCCCCACCGAAGGTACAAAAATGTACCTTTTTATATTATATAGCATTTTCAGGGTACTGACCCAGGCATTTTTATCCTTTGGTGACTGCATGCACAAATAAATAAATAAAATATTTTGGTTAGCAGATGTCCATTTTTATTTATTAATGTAGAAATATTTCATTACAACTCACAACTGAATGTGTCAAGAAATAAAATTACACAGTAAATATAAAGCAGACATGTAAAACAGTAAAAAGAACAATTTAGAAAACAAATAAAAATTGTTCACTCACTGTACAGTATATAATCTACCCTTAATACAAAGACCACAAGAATACTGTTTAAGATTTATAAACACATTACACAGGCTACATCAAGTACTGCACTTTATAAAGTCCAAAGTATTTGTCTTTAGTCAGAATACTCAGTCATAATAAATAATTTGTCATCAACATTTTCTCTGTATTTCAGAATGAAGGCAATGTTTCTCTATAAATTGCTTCAACAGTGCAGAAAACCAAATACATCAGTAGCCTCTTCCTCAACACCAGTAGATTACTCCTCATCATCCTCAAGTGGAGTTGTAATTTGTTGTAACACAATATGTGTTTATGCTTTTGGTAAACATGACATGTAAAGCATTCATATCTGGAAAATGTTCTTTGATAGTCATTAGGACCACAAGATATTTAAAAATCTGCTTTATGCATGAATGACAGCAGTGTGCTGGATTAACTTGATTGTGATTATCCCAAGAGCACGTAGAGAAACAAAAAACAAGGTTGATCACTCTGGTAACTGGAGTAGATCGAGGCTTGTCACAGTCCACAGTTCATTCAAAACATTCCACTGCAGAAACATCAAGGTGTTCTTCTAATAAGATGGATATGTCAAAAATGTATATTCATCCACATCATTAGCCCGGCCAATCGCAATCCCATCAACTCTGAAGACTGCCGTGACTCGTCTTGTTAACACAGTTGTCCAGTCGGTGGTGTCCTCCTGTACTTGAACTGTTGGATGTGGTGAAGATGATTCACTGTAAATGACAAAGCAATAATTACATTAATATCAATCTATCACTGATGAAGAGAAAAATCAACATGCATAGAAAGTAAAATAATTAATATTCACCGATTTAAAAAAAAAGTATTACAGATTAAAAGACTAATATAAATTTCATTCATTCATTCAATTTCTTTTTGGCTTAGTCCCTTTATTAATCTGGGGTCGCCACAGTGGAATGAACCACCAACTTATCCAGCATATGTTTTATGCAGCAGATGCCCTTCCAGCTGCAACCCAGTATTACGAAACATCCAGACAAACTTATTCACACACACATTTATACACTACAGACAAATAAGCTTACCAAATTCAGCTATAGCGCATGTCTTTGGACTTGTGGGGAAACCGGAGCACTTGGAGGAAACCTTCACGAACACTGGAAGAATATGCAAACTCCTCACACAAATGCCAACTGACCCAGCCGAGGCTCGAACCAGCGACCTTCTTGCTGTAAGGTGACAGCACTACCCACTGCGTCATCCTAATATAAAGAATATCAAACATTATAAAATGCATTTATCACAGCATATACTAAACAGAAAACAACATGCGCACCTGAGCACAACGAAATGTTGAAGTGTCTCGCTTAACAAGGCTGGCAACATGAGAAGTGCTGCTGTAAAATCAATTCCTGGAACATAAGATGTGGCATACAAACAAATATGAATGAATCCATACAAAGCTAGAATTTAATAACATTAATCAAGTGGAGAAAGTTTAGAAAGAGCACCTTAGAGTCAGGTCCATAGCATTCTTCAGTTGATCTCTCATCTTTCGATGAAAACCTAGAAAATAATTTTAAACACGTGGGTGTACATTTATTGTTGTTTGTAAGTAAAAACCTACAAATTTAAAATAGTATGTAAGCCATTAAAACCATGGTATAGATAATGAGACATACTTACATCTTGTACTGAGCCATGCTTTCATATGACATGCCTTCATTGGTCTGATGCTGTTAGCCTGCATTATGTTGTTTAATCTTGTCCTGAAATACAATTGGAAACTTCATAAACTTCAGGAAAGCAATAAGATAAAGCAATAACTATTTATTTATAGTATTTTATTTATATATAAGTATAACGTTAAACGATAGTAAAGCAGCAACAATTCTGGACATGAGAGTTTGTGGACACTCCTCAACATTAATGTAACTTAGACACTGAAACGAAGATATGTAACAAGCATACACACGCCACGTTTGTAACTAGCCACGTTTACATAATCAGTCGCTTTGCCGGTGACAAAATTGTGATTTTTCTTCACAAAATGGCGGTGTATATAACCGTCTAAAATTACATTTCCGCGGTCAACCGAGGCTAGAAAATGGCCTCAAAATATAAAACATTATCGATAATTACAAATTCCAGTATTAATAACAAAAGGTTTTATATCAAGGTATATGAAGACTTAAGTCGCGCCCGCTCCGGGCCACACCGCACATTACTCACGGCCCGATTCCGGTGCACGGTTACGGCAGCGTCGGCTCGCTTCTGCCGCCGCATCTGGCCCGAGTAACGATACAGCAGACGGACTCGGGCAGGCGAGAATCTAGCCGCAACTGGCCCAAGTGTATTTTGCTATCTGGGTTGCGATTATATTCCGCCGTGGCAACACTTATTAATAAACCAGTAACGTAACGTAACATATAAGGCGCGAATACGTAACGTAGACGATAAAGGGAACTTTTACACCGAGAAAACTAACAGCATATAGTACTTACCTTCTATAACGTTATGTCCCTAGGTAACTTCGATATCACGGTTGTATTAACTTCTTTAATAAGCTGCAGGCATCTTAGCAAACTCCATCCTGCAGGCCAACGTACACCAGCCAGCCCGGAGCACAAAGCGGGGGAAAGCCAAGACCAGAGAGTCAGACAAAATCAACAGAACACGGCTTCACATGTAAAAATGAGACTGAAAATATATCTTTAATACATTCTTACCTGAAAAGTGTGGACTCCAAAATAGACTTTTCTTTGAAAAGCGTGTGAAGTTCTGTGTAAACAGCCAGCATACTCTACCGACCGCTTCAGTAACAAACACTACTATAACGTCTCAACAAGCCAAATTCTTAAAGAGACAGCAACATCACCACCTGTATGAAGATGCTGTCCCTCTGCATGGTTCTTATTCTACATCCCATATATACTATAGGGACTTAAACAGTAAGCAAAGACCAGTATTTACGTTTTTAATGATTAAAATTACATTTAATTATAAATTAAATTATTAACATTTTTGAGAAAAAATGTAATTTAAATACATGAAAAAAAATAATTATTAAAATATTTAATTCAATCAATTTATTTATTTATTATATTTTTAAATTATGTATTTTAGTATTAATGTTTAGTATTAATAAATTTAAATTAGTGTTATGTAGTGTCTTGATCTTATCATGAGCTGAGGGTACAATTTTGTTCCTATAGGGAAACAAAATATATAATTGTACCTTTAAAGGTGCCAAATTGGTCCTTTACGGTACAATTTTGTATCCAAATGTGCTATAAAAGGTACAAAAATGTACCTTTCAAACCTAAATCTGGACATTTGTACCTTTATAGCCCGTTTGGGTACAAAATTGTACCCTAAGGACCAATATGGGACCTTTAAAGGTACAATTTTATATTTTGTTCCCTCTAGGAACAAAATTGTACCCTCATTGTACCTTTTTTTCTGAGAGTGTACTTGACGGTTGGTCTCGCACGTCCATCATGTTTGTAGTTTATTACACTTATCACACTCGTTTGTAGTTCTAATCGCATTTACGTCCAACGCGCAATGCTACTGTGGGCAATATCAGCTGTTAGAGTATGGACACTTCTACAACAAATTTTTTTTTTACAGGAAATAGCAAACCATCCGTAAACCTCAGGTATACACTTTTCAACATACTATAGTTTGGGACATATGTATAGTATTTGAAAATAGAATTAGTATATACTAAATTCTATTTTTAAATAGACCTACTATGCAGATTGGAACGCAGCACAGGACACTGGCCCTGCAGGACTGAGTTTGGACACCCCTGATTTAGAGCAATTAGTCTACTGAACCTTTCCTGTCCTGATCTACAGTGAACTGTCTTGGTCAGGCTTTTAAAGATTTCCCTAAATTCAGCCTAAATTCAGCCTAAATTCTGATGCTGTTTAGGACAGCTCCACTAGTTTCATCAGTGTCATAAAATCATCACAGGCATAAAAAACCTGCATAAAAAATTATAAAATAGAAAATTTAGTTGTACATTGATTTGATTGCAGATGTGAAAATAATAAATATATTGACAAAAAAAAGTGTCCCATGCAATAAAACAGTTAACAAAGAGTGTAATTAAACACAGAAGGAATATAATTACTTTTTTAAAATATTTACCTGGGCAGAACAGTGGCGCAGTGGGTAGCACAATGAAATATTTATCCATCAAGCAGGCCTATAGCTGCCCATTCATGCTGGCTAACACTATAACAATGACTGTGCACTTTCTTTATTTTTTCTGGACACTTGATTTTGTGTCTCTGACTACAACATTTCCTTTGTTAGATTTTGCTCACACAATCTGTCACTGGTCATCAACCCCTGTATGCTTCATTCTCCTACTCTGTAGCTGCTGGATAGAATAAATGGCTTTTTATGGCCTGTATGTTACCTGTCAGAGCTTAAACTATCAGCCTGCTCTGTCTACACCTTAGGTCATCCCCCCCATTTCATCATTCCGCTGTGGTGACCCTTGATTAATAAAGGGAATAAGCCGAAAAGAAAATGAATAGATGGTACAAATAACCAAGTGAAAATTCAAATAAACCATGGAGTTAAATTCCCAATAGTTCTCTCCTGTGTCATGCAAGCCAGTGCAGATTATCAATTTATTCTCATTTAATAATTCAGAAGATTTCAGATCCAAAGTAAAGTAAAGAGTTATTAGAATTTCATACATTCATACACAAGTATTCTGCTGCATGTTCTCAATTAAACTAATAAAAAGACAAACAATTGAGTCACTCATTTTTTAATTCAATTTTAAATTCTGGGTTATTGACTGGTCATTAGGTAGGTACTATTTGATAAAACACAGAGTCGAAATATTGAGCATAGTTATGATGATGGCAGCTCTTTGGCTTGTAAAATGTTCTAGAGGTTTGTGTAAAATGTATTAGGGTCAGAATGATACAGAGGTGAAAATGAAGTAATTTTTAATAGCAAGGATTGTTGATTCTTCTTTTACATTGTAATCACTAAGCCGAAATATAAATTAATGTTTGAGTTTCTTTCTTCTGTTGAACACTAAAGAAGAATATTCAGCAATTATTGACATTAGTTTGAAAAACAAATATTGTAGGTACAGGTGAATTAGATAAGCTAAAATAGTCCATAGTGTATGTATGTGTGGCAATGACTGTGTGTGGATGTTTCCCAGACATGGGTTGCAGCTGGAAGGGCATCTGCTGCATAAAACTGTGGTCACCCCAGATTAATAAAGGGACTAAGCCGAAAAGAAAAAGAATGAATGAACTTTTTTTACACATCACCACGGTGCAGTGGGTAGCAATCGCCTCACAGTTCTTGCCTTGTTCATGTGGGTTTCCTCTGGGAGCTCCAAAGTCCGAACACATGTGCTATAGGTAAACTGAACAGTGTATAGGGCCTGAATAAGTTTCATTTGGTAGATTAAAAGACTACAAACAAACACTTATTAATGCATTTTTTGTCTGAAAACTAGCATTAATTGCTGCTAATGGAAAACTAATAACATTTGACATGTAAATATCTAGATGCAGATTATTGTTAGAATTTGCTCACACTGGAAGCAAACTTCAAACACTCTTTGAGTAAAACCACTTTTTACTCCATCTGTCGGCAGAGTTGACTCTGTGACCCTGTAAGATGTGTGTCAGTGTGTTCACGTCATCTAAATATAACTGTGCTTTGATCATATTATACTGCAGTGTCTGTAGCAAGGAGGGCTGGGAGTGAAACAGTATGAATCTCAATAAACCATCAACGCAACCTAAATTTAAAAAAGCAACCAAAATGTTTTGTATAAATCTCATTTCCTGACACTGATCAGTTACTGTCAGTAATGACAAATACTAATCTGAAATATGGAAGAGTCCATTGAATCTATTTAAATGAGAAAACAACCTAAAAAAAACAAACAAAAAAAAAAAAACCATAAATTTACATGACAAAACAGAAGTTCAGAATTCATTCATTTTCCTTCCTTAGTCCCCTATTTATCAAAGGTAGCCACAGCGAACCGCGATCTTATCCAGCATATGTTTTACACAGCGGATGCCCTTCCAGCCACAACCCATTACTAGGAAAAACCCCATGCACTCTCATATGCTCACATAAAATACGGCCAATTTAGTTAAGCCAATTCACCCATAGCCCATGTCTGTGGACTGTGAGGGAAACCGGAGCACCTGGAGAAGACCCACGCCCGGGAAAACATGCAAACTCCACACACAAATGCCAACTGGCCTAGCCTGGATTTAAACCAGTGACCTTCTTGCTGTAGGCGACAGTGCTAACCACTGATCCACTGCGCTGCCTTCAGTTTAGAGCATTTATGCAAAATTGTGATTTATTGTGACCTGTCAGCTTGATGTCTGTATTAGTGTTTACGTTATAAAAATTGTTTATAATGACTTTAATGTTAAAATTATTGATTTCTCCATCTTTGATGATCCCTTGTTTCTAAGGCTGGTCCAATGCTTTTATCGTCATTTCTCCACTGAGATTTTTAAACAAGCTCTTTAATATTTCACAACTCTACACACACACACACACACACTGAAAGAATTAATCCCCTTTATGTTTTAAGATCCTGATGTATTTGCACAACGGAGTTTATGATAAGACAAAACTTATTAGTCCCTTATTGTATTTCATATCTATATTAATCCTGATGTTTGTTCTTGTTTTGAAAATCAGAAAGAAAACAAAATAAAAAAAGGAAACTTTAAGCAGCAGATTCACAACATAAACGACTACTCTTAATTAAAACAGTTGTATGACCCAAAGTTGGTCATCTATTTCAAGAACTCACAAGCCTGAGATCCAATGGTTAAGTAGTTTGAAATCAAATGAACACTATGCATGCATGCCCATACATACAATTCTCAAAATGATCAAAAATGTTTGAGACAGCAAAGAAGTGAGAAACGTAATCAGCTTTTGATGTAGCTATTTCTACAAGTTGTGTACAACATGCTAAATCTCAGTGTGGAGATGATAAGGGAATCTCTTTCTGTGTACAAAGCTGAAGAATTCAGTCATACTGCAGTAAAATGAAAATGTCAGGAAATGTAAGAATGTCTAGAATAACCTTCACGCCATTAGTAATAACGTGAACAACTTGAATAAAACAATAAGACTAAAGAAGCTTCATACTCATTGGAGGTACAGCAATATCCAGTACCTGAAACAGATTTTTTTTTTAAATAATCTTCCCTTTGCACTTTACACACACACTCATTCAATATCAGAGGTCTCCACAGTGAAATAAACTTCCAACTATTCAGGCATATGTTTATGCAGCAGATGCCCTTTAAGCCACAACCCATTACTGGCAAACACCCATACACTCTAGCACTCATACACTACAGCCGATTTTAGTTTATTTAATTCACCTATAGCGCATGTTTTTGGACTATGGGGGAAACCGAAGCACCCGAAGGAAATTCACAGGAACAGGGGGAGAACATGCAAACTCCACATATGTCTCCACTCCACATAATGCTAACTGACTGGAACTCGAATCAGTGACCTTCGTGCTGTGAGGCAACAGTGCTAACCACTGAGCCACGGTTCCGGCCTTACACACATCAAGATGTTATTTTATAGGGAAAGAGTGTTGTCATAGTATATTTAATAAATAGCAAATAGTTAATTGACATTAACATTAACTTACACCACTATATAAAACCTAAAAGGGCTCTAATTTTAGCCTTTTTACAAGATGTAAAATAAGTCTTTTGTGTCTCCACATTGTGTTTGTGACGTTTCAGGTCAAAATGCTCATTTGTCATATCCTGTTTTAGGTCACCGCTCATTTAAAGAAAGTTCTCTCTGCTCACTCTCAGGACATTTCATTTCAGAAAATAAACTTGAGTCAAAATCTAAATGGCAGAGGTTGGTGTGCACTATGTTGGTAGCTGACTGCACTCAAAAATGCCTTTTGCTGCTTGTTCTACTTATTTAAAATGAGTTAAAACAACACAATTGAAAAGTTGTTTTTGGGACAACCTAATTGTTTCGTTGACTCCATTTAAATTTGTAAAATCAATTAACTTAATCAATTTGTGTTGGGAGAACATGAAGGAACTGTGTGGAACCGAGCATTTTATACAGTACATTTTAACTGGATAAATTAGAAATCAAAATAAACTTGTACTTTGTATTTATATTTCTTACGTTCTGCCACAAACGCCCCAAGTATAATATCACAATGTTTTAAAACAGGACACAGTGATTCTTACAGAGCAGGTTCTTCTAACTAAAACAGACAACTGACCAGGAGACTGTACTGACCCCAGAGATTAATTATTGATATGAGAACATACCACAATAGCTTTGGCTGTAATTACTTTAGACAGAATTCAATTTTCTTCAGGAAATTAAACTGAGCCTTGGATCATCTTCTAGCAATGACCTGAATGTGATTCATTAATGTTACTGATGTCACCAAAACTATGCAAATGCAGAAATGAAACGGAGAATTGTACTGACAAAGAACAAGTAAAATATATCCAAATACAGCCTTGCCTTTAAACCACTGCAGGCACATTTAAGACAAAACACCATATTAGTAGAGGCATTAAAATAATTTTTCTGGAACTTGACTCTATTAGTTCTCCTACCTAGAGCTGAAATAAGAGTGTGCACTCCATGCTTGATCCAGCCATTTCATCTTCTGATTCCTCCTCATCGTCCTTTACCTCCATCTCTTTATGTCTGCATTTCTTTCTTTTTGGCAAAAGTATTCTGTTTAATACAGATCTGCTCCTGGGGCAAAGAAGAGATTGCAGCCTTTTAACAGTGGAGTTACCATGGATACACAGTGATTTCTGGTGGAGAATATCTGACCACACTAAAATTCTGGACCTCGGGGCTGTGTAATACTACTACTTCTGTTAATATTAATTATTATTATTTTCACATTATTGTTGTGGTTGTTATTGCTATTTTTTTAATTTGTTTTAAAAATTTGTTGCATTTAGCTTTATATTGCTATAATAATCAAAAGTAAACGTAAACAATCAAAAGTAACGCAAAAGTAACCAAGTAACGAAAATAGTTACTTTTGGGGGGAGTAACTCAGTATTGTAATGTATTACTTTTGAAGGTAACTTTCCCCCCCAACACTGGTTATAAACTCAGTTTTTAAAAATACTTTTTAGTTTTATACATTCCTATTCTAAAAGGTTCATTTAGGAATATATTTAGGAACATCCTCAAACATAATTTGGCTGATTACGTACAATATTTTATTCCAATAATAAATGCATTTGTTTTCTGGCTGTAAGCAAGAATGTACTAAATCAGTAGATAAAAAGTGATAAAAAGATACTCAAAATCTCCTTTTTAGAAGTTTTTCACTCTAATGTGTTAAAAAAAAAAAACAAGAATTCTGAATCTGACATATATGCCAATATAAATATATATATAACGCATTTTAAAAACTTGTAATACGAAGAAAAATTCATGTAATTAACTGTAGAAGTACAGTGAACAAGTGAGTTAATTCCTTTACCCTATTGCAGTGTCTTGCCAAAGGGATAGTTCACCCAAAAATAAAAATGTCCTCAACTTTTACTCACAGCCAAGTAGATCAAATTCTTTTTCTTTCTGCTGTTGAACACAAAACAAGATACTCAGAAGAATGCTGGAAATCAGCAGCCATTCACTGCATTCCATTCGGAATGGCCCATCACTATGCCCTAATTCCTCTGTATGGTTTACCCTCCAGAAAGAAGAGGGTAAGGGATGAAGGGTGTAGGGTCAAAAAAAATATTTTTGTAACATACTTCTGAGTCATCTTATCGAAATGATCTTGGAGGTGTGCATTCATCACACGTGTTTGTTGGTTGACTCCCAAATTGTTTAACACTTATTTGTGAATGCATGCATGTTTGTATGTCTAATTCAAATTTATTTCATAAAATAAATATTTAATATACAAATATTTTTAAAGTAGTAGCTCACAGAAAAATAATTGTACATACATCATTCTGTGACACCAAACTATTTGCACAAAGGATATTGGTGCCAAAGTGTCCATCAGTTGTACTCTTCATTCCGAAGTGTCCTTCGAAGTAGCCAGATTTGGGCACTTTGGTTTGGAACAACTCTCATGGCAATACGGTCAAGATTGTTTTCACTCAGAAGTGGCCATTGGCAGGCAATATAACATGTTCAGAAACCTTATTTACATCAAGAAGGAAGAAATAGTATTATGGAATCAATGGCTGCTGCTTACAAACACTAAGTTATTTTATAATATTTTTGTTCAATAAATCTTTCTTCTCTGATAAAGGAATCTCAAACTGGTTTTGAACAAGTGAATGGCTTGTAAATTACTACAGGATTTATATTTTTGGGTGAACTATCCCTTTAAAGTGGAGTAGGCACTACTAGTGTCACCTAATGGAAGTACAACAACAAAACGCCGTTTTCAAGCCATGCGTCATGGTTCTTCAAACTACAACAGTCTACAAGTAAAGGCATGTCTTAACAGGTAAAAGTAGGTAAGCTTCAATACAATCTCTTACATATTAGAAATACTTTTAGCTCACCTGCTGATAAGAAACTTTGCGAACATTCCATCAAATTTCATGTACAAAAGCCTAGTACAAGCACTTTTTGTTTAACCCTGTTGTCTGTGTGTATTTTGGCACGTCTTCAAATTTTGTGTTTCACTCCTTTTAAGGCAGGGGTGTCCAAACTCAGCCCTGGAGGGCCGATGTCCTGCTAAGTTTAGCTCCAACTTCCTTTAACACACCCGTCAGGAAGTTTCTAGTATATCTAAGAGCTTGATTAAGCTGCCACAGGTGTGTTTGATTAGGGTTGGAGCTAAACTCTCAGGACACCGGTCCTCCAGCACTGAGTTTGGACACCTCTGCTTTAAGGGAATCTGGATTTCTTTCTTTTGTCAAGAAGCAGTTCAACATCCTCTGGCTCAGCTGCTGCAGTAGCCCGCACCAGATCTGACCAAATGCAATGATTGGATGAACATTTAACGGAACATTTCCTGAGCACTAATAATCTGGATTTTTTTTTTACTCTTGGCCATTAAGGCTGGCAAAGATGCAAACCAGTAATTCTGTTTCTTTAATCGTAAATGTAGTAGATGCAGGTTTCCTAATCGTCCTAATTCCCTCCTAAAGGCAAACCATTGACATAACAAATAGATTTCAATTGGATTTGTGATACAATGCACCATTAAATCTGTAGGCTATAAGTGCCCATTATGTTCACCTTATAAATCACAATCTGAAACATTAATGATACACTGATGAACACATACCATACCAGAAAATGGAGTATTGCTGAAATATTTGATAGACCATTACACAAATGACAGGCTATGATTGCCTTGATAGATTATTTAATTCCATTCAACCTCACCTAAAACAAACCAGGACAAGGCAATTATCAGAAAAATGGATATCACCATCCAAAATACACAGTCTCTTCAAATGTACATTAATGCTAGACAGACAGACATACAGACAGACAGACGGACAGACGGATGGATGGATGTATAGAAAGTTAATTTTCAATTTTGACACGGTAGAAAATAATGTGAGAGCAGGAAAAACGGGTAGAAAAGAACATACTTGTTTTAAACTTGTGATAATCCTAATCCTAAACACGAGACAATGTCACCCTCTAGTGGACAGTACCCGCACTTGCATGTACCTAAATCGGTAATTAGGAACGACGTTTGTCAAATTGGTCAAATATTAAGGAGACATTAATAATGACAATGCAATGCCATGATTACAGATGCTGAAACGAGAAAGAACAAGAAAAAGAAATTACAATGTTGAAGTAGTAGGCTATTCAAGCATTTTTTTTTGTTAAACCACCCTATATTAGTGTTTTCTCTTTTCTCTCTATTGTACAATTATAAATTGCTGATTTACTGACGAAAATACTGTTAAAAACAAAACCCGATTAACATACATACATAAATATAAAGAATAGAAATGAATAAATAGACAGTAATGGTGCTGCAGCGAGGCAGGTGGAAACACACCACTTCACTTCACACAGTTATTTTACAATAATCATCGTGAGAGCTTTCAGTATGAATAAATGCTCATCCCTCAAATCAACAAATTATAAATGTATTTAATAAAATGATCCACAATATCATGTTTTGACAGGCTATTTGCCTATAAAAAGATTCATGCTTTTGAACTTTTTTGTTCGCAAAGCCTGTGTCCAGTGTAAGCTGTTTTGTAAATCTGGTGTAAAAACCGAAAATATTTAAACATTATTTAATTAAAAATAATATTATGTTAGCTAATTAATTTCAGTTGTTAAAAATATGAGACTATTTGATTTAGTGTTGGGGAAAACATAGCTTCAGAATTTATTTTAAGACTGCAGAAACTAAACATTCAGGTGACTACAACCAATAATCCAAACGAAGAATGCTTTATGATGGAATCTAGCAGCTCAGCAAATGGTAAACTCCAACATCCTAATCATTACTAGGTATAAATATATAATGTTTATGAATAAATATGCCACATAAAAGCTGTTGTCTTACAGTATGAACTGTGTCGCCCTCAAGACAAAGTCCTCTAATCCATAAATAATAACAATAAAAATATCAGATAAAAATAGCCTCAAAACAACAACTGTAATTCATCAATTTAGGTTACTGAGTGGACATATTTTTTTCTTTTAAACACTACCTGACAAAAGTCTTGTCGTCAATACCAGTTATAAGAGCAACAAATAACTTAATTTCTAGTTGATCATTTGTCAGAAAGTACATTTTTCTGATGAATCATCTGTTGAACTGCATCCCACTCATCACAAATACTGCTGAAGACCTATTGGAACCCACATGGTCATGGACCCAAGATTCTCATAGAAATCAGTCAAGTTTGGGGTTGCATTCAGTCTGGAGGCATGCGAGAGATCTGCAGAGTGGATAGGAACATCAACAGCCTGAGGTATCAAGACATTTGTGCTGCCTATTACATTACAAACCACAGGAGAAGGGAAATTCTTCAGCAGGATAGAGCTCCTTCTCATACTTTAGCCTCCACATCAAAGTTCCTGAAAGCAAAGAAGGTCAAGGTGCTCCAGGATTGACCAGCCAAGTCATCAGACTAACATAAGTCTAATCTAGAGGCCTTTGCCTTTCATATAAGCCACTTCTGATACCAAATGATCAACTAGAAGTCAAGTTACTATTTGTTCTTCCTAAAACTTGGATGGTCAGGTTGTGTACTCTATGTATAAAAGAAAGTTAAAGTTTGGACAATTTCCAAATGGAAGCACTAGACTAATCCAACATGTTCTTTTTACTCCCCCTTTACATAGAAATAGAAATAAGTAATAAAAGGTTTAACAAAATTCACACAAGTCATAAACAATCTTGCCTCGTACATTCATATTCCTATTGTGGAACACATAGATGTACAAAATGTATGCAGTGCTTTATAGTAAATAAACCTTCATTAAAAATAATAAAACAAGACGACGAATCTGATTTCAAAATAAAAGCTTTTATTATAAAACTATAAGAATTAGGAAAGTTGCTACAGATTTCACCTGCTCATTTAGAAATGGCACATCTGAGAACTGAATGGTTTGACCAAGAACACAATAATACACTCCTCTGAGGCGTCTGCAGCAACACATAATTCCCATTCCTCTGGGTGAGCCACATTTACACTCTTAAATAGTTTTTTTTCCAAAAGACCTCCGTCCAGAATGGTACAATACAACAAACTCATATCAGGGTTGTAATTGATACTTGATTCTTTAGACCAGGAGTGCCCAAACTCAGTCCTGGAGGGCCAGCGTCCTACCAAGTTAAGCTCCAACTTCCTTTAACACACTGTCCTGGAAGTTTCTAGTATACCTAGAAAGAGCTTAATTAGCCGGTTCAAGTGTGTTTAATTGGGGTTTGAACTAAAATATGCAGGACACCGGCCCTCCATGAGTGAGTTTGGGCACCCCTGCTTTAGACCAGTGTTCCTGGGGGACCACCAGCCCTGCACATTTTCCATGTCTCCTTAACTAAACACACCTGATTCAGATCATCAGCTCATTAGTAGACACTGAAAGATGTGGAATGAGTGTGACAGACAAAGGAGACATCCAAAACATGCAGTGCTGGTGGTCCTCCAGGAACGTGGTTGAGAAACACTGCAAAAGAGGGGAGTTTACATAAAGGTGACCTGTTAAGCAGCCAAACTATTGCTTTCCCGGCTAATCAGAAAAGCCATATTTGTCAATGTTATGCTGTTGTGGTATAAAATGTATACAACACGTCCACGACAGTGAGAACCACCCCATATATCCCCTGCAAAACAGAAAGCAACAGATCCATGAGATTGATTTGTTTAGATCAGCACCCAGTAATAATTATGCAAATTATATTTGACCGTTGGGAGGAGAATGTCATTGAGCACCACTTTAGAGTCACTGCATCAAAGTCTTGCAAGAGTTTCCCTTCATCAAGCAACACTGCATGAAGAAAATAGGAAAATGTGAAAACAGGAAAGAACAGTTTCAGCCTGAACCAAAAATAAATTGACTAAAGTATAATGCAAATGTAGTGCACATGACCTCAGGCTGTACAGCTAAAGAAAAGAAGTCAAAACTTAATTGTGAATAAAATCACAGCTATATGGCTGGTTGACCAATGAAGAGCAGCTGCAGTGAATTTGCAAATGAAACAAACATTTCAGAGTAACTATTTTGTTATGATAACTGAATGACCTGTTTGGTGGAACCACATCCCAACACGTAGCACGGTAACATAAAACACCGACAAAACATGCTAGTGCTGCACTTATGTAGATTGGACATTTTCATGTTCAAATTGCGCACGCACACACACACACTCGTAACAGACATTACAAAAATTCTAATGTGCCATTTCAGAGAAATTAAGCAAATAAAAACATCAAATGCATATGAAAAAAATGAGCACCCCAGCCTTTTTTTTTTTACAGCGATGATAATCATACCTGCTTTTTTTCTTCTTAAAAATACCCCCATAAGTGAACTTTCAAGTTGAAATGGCCCAGTCTAACAGCACCCTCTATTGTAACTAATGACTGAGGTAATGTGGCCCGAGTCAAATGATATGTTCAGGCATTTCCTTGATATGTAGTGCTAGTGGTGTTGGTGGGTAGCAAATGGCACTTTTAAAACTCATTATCCCAAAAAAGCTGAGAACAACAGACCCGAAAACGACAACAATGGACTAAATGGCCACACTTGAAAAGTACCAGATCATTCAAATCCTTTCCTCCCATTAGATTGGAAGAAAAACTTACATGATTAGCTTAATAAACCCCTCCAGAGAACTTCTGCTCCATCGGCAGTGTTAAAAACTCATAAACAAACGCCAGACACTGTAGTGCCTCTTGTTAGGCTGAAACACTTTGGACTTTGAATATCCTCTGCTATACACCCAGTAAAAAAAATCCATTTGCTCCTGATTTAGTACTGATCGACAAATCCATCAAACCAGATTCACGTTACCGTTAAATCCCAGCTGAGGTAGGTGTCCAGACAGTTCAGCTGCATAGTGTCAATTCTGACCGACAGATTAAAAATAAAAGGTAAGCAGCCGATGAGATGAGTCTGCGATGCCACCTGAGGAGGTGGAAATCACTGTCAATCAGTCTAGCCAGAAAAGCAGAGGCTATCTGAGTCCAGCCCTCGAGGTCATCCATTCTAAACCTTGACACAGCCTGAAACACATATGCGCACAAATGGTTAAGAGTGACGAATCAACAGATAAATTAGAGCATGATGAACTGATCATTTTCAATGTATTTCTAGCCTGATCTCACAATGAAGCAGAACTAATTTTTACGTTTTGTCAGTTTAGTGGCTAATTCAGTTCAGTCATGTAAAAATGTAGGATTTTAAAACAGAGGTGTGGCTCCCAACCCCACCCCTATATACAATCGTCATTGAGGGATAAGCAAATGTACTAAGGCCCAATCCCAAATTCTGTTTTTTTTATTCTGTTTTTTTTATTCGAGTGTCAGATGTGAAAGTATGTTGTGAGACAGCTGTACAAGAGTTACTATTAAGGATGTAGACAGCGAAATTGTGTTTTTTTAAATGATTTGTTTAAAAGCATGAAAGTAAAACACGAATGTGGTTATGAATATATTAAAATCTGTGCTTGTTTGTTGTAAAAATTCATAATAATAACAAAAAAATAGAAATATGTGCATCTCCTGACTTCCATGTGCGGTCATGCTGCCATTGTAGATGGTGTATTCCTGGAAATTTTCGTACTCCTTAGTTTCGAGTGTGGTCCTGAAAAATCTCCATTTCAAGGGGTATCTAGCCCTTCCCCTTAGCCCTACAACTTCAATATGAAGAGAATTGGGACATCCCTACCCCTTCACGTGAACGCGCAAAACAAGAGGAAGGAGAAGGGCTGAGGGGTAGAATTGGGATTGAGCCAACATTGTACAAATTCATACGAATTAGCCACTAAATCAAAAAGCTACAAACTGCCATGAGATTGTGCTGGTATTTCACTTTCATGAGTGACCGCAATGGTTAAAAAAATATGGCAAATGAGCATGAATGAGCATCAAGGGATAGTTTCTCATTTACTCATCATTCACTTGTCATAAACCTGTTTGGCTTTCTTCTGTTAAACATATAAGAGGATATTCTGGAAAAAGCTGGAAACCTTTAAACATTGACTTGCATAGTATTTGTTTTTCTACTATAGAGGACAATGGTTTCTTTATATCTTCTTTTAGGTTCAGCAGACAAAATAATAATAATATTTAAACAAGATCTCAAAAAGTTTGTTACTTTCCATTGTGTTCCAGTTGACAATATTAATTACCTCAAATTTTTGAAGTATCAAAAGTATCTGCTTTTAGTAGAAAATTTATCTGAGCATAAAGATTTGGTATCTGAGGTACAAATATTTCAGTATCAATTTGTAAATAGTTAGTTTTTTTTAAGGTACTTTGCTATAGAAATCTACAAATGTTCCATATGTTTAGAATTATTACAAACAAACACTGCCTGCTCCGCCTTCACTGGGTGCATCAGATATAAAATATTTTTTAATGAAATCATCTAATAAAGAGCAGTAAGGGATGTTTCATTACACTCATGCACTAATATATTAATCCACTCTTACTTTAAGACCTAGCGCACAGATCCAATATGCTTAATATTTTACAACTGTTTACGTTCACTATAGAATTAACTGACAGAGAATTTGGGAATATAATTAAAGTGATTCACCCCAAAAAAAGTGAAGAATCTGTCATTATTTCCAAACCTGCTTGAGTTTCATTCTTCTGTTGAACACAAAGGAAGATATTCTGAAGTTTGTCCTGAATGTTGGAGGACAAACTCTTCCTACAATGGATGTCAGTGCCTGCTTTTTTACAACCTTATTCAGAATTTCTCATTTTGTTCAATAACAGTAATGCAGTTTAGATCTACATGAGGAAGTAAGTTATGATAAAATGTTCATTTTTTTGGGAGAACTATCTCTTTAAAGAAAGGCATTTTGACATACATCTTGAGTATATCTGGGCAAGTAAAATACACAGAGGCGTGTCCGTGGGTGTGCACAAATGAATGTGTGTCAGTGCAGCATGACCCAATCATGAATACCCCAACTCCTCCACTGTCCCAGGTATATTTGGCAATTTGAAATATTAGACTTGAGTCAAGCCCAAGTAAAAACACATTTCAGTTTGTGACAACTGCAATTTTTAGCTGATTTGAAGATAAATACCCCTACTCTAGTTATTATACCAGGCAACACTGCAGATCTTACCCTTCTCCAGTGAGCGCACAGCAGGACTGGATGTGCCATGGATGATCCTTGATGGAGCTGAGTGTCAGGTATTTGGAAATCTCTGCTGCTGACATACATCCTTTCATGTCCTGCTTATTAGCAAAGATCAACACTGCAGCTTTGCGCAAATCCTGAATGAATGAGGAGAGAAAAGGGGATAGATTTAAAAGGGCTAGGAGACTTGGAAGTATGGGTTTGTAGATATGTTTCATATTTATATTTCAAAACTGTATGCATGTGGTGTAAATGTAAAGCATTACCTCGTGCGCAAGCATTCTGTAAAGCTCTTCTTTTGAAATGGCTAGTCTCTCTCTGTCCGTACTGTCCACTACCAGTATGATGAACTGCCAGAGAAAACACACACACACACACACGCGCAAAGAATTATCATCAGATTACAGGCTGCATACTACTACTGCACTAGCATTCAGAGATGGTTTCTAACTTTAGCAAGACCACAGAGTTGTTTGTTGCTCTGTGCTCATGCCCTTGACGTATCTATGATCTCTTTGAGCGTGTGCTCCTGAATAAAGCTCAACAGCAGGGCCCCATCACAAATCTGACAAGCACACGTTCTGAATAAAAGGCGGGGGGTCTCGCCATTCAAGCCTCTTTGAACTTTGAACTCAGAATCAGTAACCAGCTGCTAAGGTCTGGCAGAATTACCGCTGTGCACAACTGTTGTCCAACTATTGTTCACATCCCACTGAACACACAGCTGTTACTCAGAAACTTTCTTTAAAGATTATATTAGTTTGCCTATGTATTGTTAGAAACTGGTTCAAAAATACCAAGTTATATGTTTGAGGGCTTTCGAGATACAACTTTTATTTGTTTATTTTTTTGTTTATTTATTTATTGCCACATCAGCAAATTATGGCTATTTTATGGCAAAACGGATATACATAAAATATTACTTGATAAAACAAATTTGTATTACAATAAAAAAAAGTTATTTAGACAAATTTATAAAATATAAATGAATACAATTCACACAAAAATATATTCAAAGTTAAATATGATTTCAGTTAAATAAATAAAAATTCTTCCTGGTGGTACTCTTTTAAAAATCTCCATCAAAGTACTCTCCTTAAATAAAATGTCTAATAGAATTTAAACTTCCACATTCCAACAAAATATGTTTGAGCAGCTTGACAGTATGATTGTATCACAACTATTGGATTACACATTTATTTAGCAAATATGCATTTATTCAGCTCATTATATTAAAAACACATTATGGTTTACACAAAAAACATTCAGCAACAACGGTATCGACTTTGATAACATTCAATGTTTTTTGAGCACCACATTAGCAATTCAGCATTTAAGACTAAATTCTGAAGGAAAAGCGGTCTTAAAATGCAATTTTGTCTTCACAGTATTATTGTTTTTATGGTTTGAGCCAATAAATGCAGGCTTGGTGAAGATCAAGCTGCTTTGACACAATCTACATTGTAAAACATGCTATAGAAATAAAGATCAATTCAACAGAACATACAACATATTTAAACTATTTCACCAAACTCAAACTTTTGAACAACAGTATGTTTTAAAACATCTTTTTTTCTGTGACACAAAAAGGGAATAAAGTGTATTGTAAAAAGCGCTGCACAAATAAGACTAAATAACATTGCACCATCTATCTCATGTGGAAGATGTATATTCAAGTCATGCATCTTAATCCCATCCCTCTTCATCTTTCTCTGTTAAGGATTTCCTGTCGACTCCATGAGGTCTCACTGAATACAAATACTGGTTTAAAATAAGACACAGGAAATTCATCTTCTGCCCCTTCATTGTAGACCGTGACTTACCCATTCATTTTCTCCCTTTCTACCACATCTGCGACGACATATTAACAGCCTGGACAATCACTCAGAGGAGCTTTATGCATTTCAATTTCAACTGTCTGAGTTTTTTCTTTTAATAAAATCAACAATATAGTGCCTTTCTTCTGCTACACTGAATTGAAAGCAGTCCTAATTCTGTCAACACAGCGTCTCAGTGCTTTTACCTCAGTGTTGGAGTAGTATGTGTTCCAGGAAGAGCGGAGACTCTCTTGACCACCAATATCCCACATCAGGAAGTGGGTTTTCTTCACCACTATTTCTTCCACATTGCTGCCAATCGTAGGAGATGTGTGCACCACCTCATTCATTAAACTGCACAACAAAACAGCTTCAGATAAAACATTCTGCAGTGATTTTGATTAATTACCACACAAAAACCTTGTTTACATATCTGTGCACACAATATTTAAATATATTGTGTTGTTGTGCTGCACATTATTCAGCTTAATAAAAAAAGCCCATAGATGTGTCTTGACTATTTAAATGACAATGGCTATTTACAACGAAACAATCAGGTCCAGGTATGAAGCTGCATAGAGTCCTTCATTTTTTTTGTCTATGAATTGAACTGTAATAAAAGTGAAAAATAAATATTTAAAAGCTGAGACTGATGAATAGTCAGTTTTCCAGATATTTAAGCATTTCTCCAGAATCAGGTTCAGTTTTGTAATATCAAATTCGCAGATGAATGGAGACATTTTGTGGATGTTAAGAAATAACAGCAAAAATGCACTGAGGAGAAATGAATGTGTCAAAAGAGAAATGAGAAAAAGTCATTCGTACACATGTAAAGCAACTAATTATGCTTAAATTATTCAACTTAATCGAAAATAAAATATATTATTAAATGCATGTTTAGTTCTAATTTATTGTTAAGGAATGAAGATGCCACATCAGTCAGAGTCATGCACACTTGGATTATACACTAGTGCTGCTCAATATATCATTTCAGCATCGATATCACAATGTGCACATCCACAATAGTCACATCGCAAGATCTGCAATGTTAAGTTTGAATTGTAGTTGACCAGAAGCAACAGAACACATCTGATTTCTAGACCTGCAAAGTTTACCCATAAAAATGTTTCATTAGCATGTGTTTTAAAGGCCTTTGACTGAGAATTTTAAAAGAATGTAAAAATGTCCAAAAAATGATGTTTTGAGGTGTAACAAAGATTAATTGTATTTACACGATTTATCAAAAAAGTTTGTCTTGTTTCTACTCCTAGTCTTCAGTGAAAATAAGATTATTTTACTCATGCCACTGACAGACAATTTTGCTTTGATTTAAAGAAAAAAAAAACTTAATTCTGACTTATTTCTTTTGAAGCTGAAAACAAAACAATATTTTTATGTGATCTAGGCATTTAGATATTTGGACTAGAAATGAGACAAAGCAAAGTAAGAAAATAATTTAGTTTTTTTCAATTTCTGTACCTAAACACTGTTAAGACTCCCCAAAAAACTGCCAAATAGAGCTATTCAAGCATCTTGTGAAGCTGTGTTCAATATATATTTATATATATCGCAGAAAAATAAAATATCACAATATCCGATTTTTTCAATATCGTGCAGCCCTGATATACACTAAACACTTCACTTTACTATTAAAAGAGTCTTAATTCAATACATTAATATTATTTACTGCGTTACAACCTTATGAAGAAATAATGAGTTGTACAATTTATTTTACAGAATGTTAATATTACTCTTATTGCTGCGTTTATAAATGCACTATTTAAACCTGAAGATGAAATCCGCCATAGCAAACAACGTATAAATTATTTTTTTAGAAAAATAATTAAGAGTGAAAAGCAATTGAAAGTATAATAAAACTTGTTCAATGTCAGTAATTTTAAAATGTTTTTAAACAAACAATCCCTAAAGTAAATAAAATATTACTTTACTTACAACTGATAAAGTATAGTTGTTTTCCCAGCGTTGTCCAATCCCACAATAATCACCTTGTGTTCTACAAAAAAAAAAACATAAAAATGGTCAAACCAATAACTCAAGAACAAACCTAAAATGAAGAATCAATAATTCTCAACAAGTAACAACACAAAAACCTGAATTTGAATATAAGAAGGCATCAAACTTAAAATATAACAATCTGTAATTTACATTGAATAGACATGTTTATAGCTTTACACTGGGTTCATTGTGTTTGCTGTGCTCGTTCTTCCCATTCATAGCTAAGTTTGTGGCTCTCAGCTCAACTAACTTAGAGATAATTGGTCTAGCAATCCCATACAAACACAGCACTGCACACTTGCGTAACAGACATGATTAGATAAACCAGTGATCCATTCATTATCAAAGCTTAATCTGAGAAGAATCTGACAGGCCGTGCATTCTTACAAAAGAAAGGATATTTATTGGGATCTAGGGCTGAGCGATATGGCAAAAATGCAAATTCGATATTTTTTTCCATATTGAAAATAACAATAATTTTTTATATAAGTGGTTTCCAGTTTTAAAAGTTACTATCCTAACAATGACTGATGCAACAAAGATTAGAGGATTCAATAAATTACCATTTAAAATATTGTTTTTTAGCAAAAAACAAAAAAAATGTTTGGCCTTAAATCAAAACTTCTTAAAAATTAAAAGTTCTTAAATGGATTCAGTCAGTGTTTTTATTTTGTAATGTAAATTTGTAAACACTTCAGGTACATAATATTTTCTGATGTTCTGTTTTTCATTTAAATTAAATCAGTATTTTTAAATCAGCTGTTGGTTGGGAAAAATTTACTGAAATGAGCAGCCCTGTTTTTCCACAGACCATTGACATACTTTACAGATCGTTTTAATCTGCTCCTTGTCACACTTCAGATAGCCAAACCACTTTCATATAACAGAATTTGTGCCACCTTTTGCCGATAATTCGATCATCTTTGGATAATAACTCGAGATTAGTTTACTTTAATGACTGCTTCCTCTCAATATTTTTATCCTCTTGTCGCGTTTGTTAGCAAAGTGCGGTAGGAAATGGTCTTTTAACTCCATGCTGAATGGTTGCCTTCACATACTGCTGCTGTGTGACTGGCTCTTAGATCAATATGGAGTAAAAATGTCCAGAGCTTATCATCCTTATCAAAATAAATTTGATGGCAATTCTGTATGACATCGTTTATTGGCCCAGCTCTATTGTGATCTGTAATTCCATGAAGAACACTTTGCATCTCTGGAAACTTTGTATACCACAACAGACTAATTGTCACAGAAACAGGATCTTTGTTTGGAAGAAAAAAAAGAGATTAATTGAAAAACTGTTTGATGAAACGATATTTGAGGGGAAATTGTTCTTCTATGAAATGGTCATTATATTCTATTTGTAAAAGAAAGAAAGAAAGAAAGAAAGAAAGAAAGAAAGACTTCTTTTAAGCACATGTATCTAACAGAGGACACATCTGGATTTTTTTCACCTCTGAACTGTAACGTGAACTACAGGAAGCAGGACTGCAAAACTCATGATATCTCTGACAGCTCCACAAAGACTTTCACGGCTATTACTTCCTGCAGGATGACCGACCCTTATTATACTTCTGTTGGGCTCCAGCAAAAACACCACAGGACAAATTCAAGTCACGAAGAGACATGGTTTCTCAAGAATACAGTTAACGCCACCCACAGTTTTTGGTGGAACTTCTCAAAACAAACTCAAGGACAAATATAGCCTAGCTTTAAAGTGCTAGTCCTTTTGTTTAAAGCTGTAGCTGAAGGACAAAAGCTACAAACATTAATGTGAGCATTTAATGATCGACAGTACCAATAGATTTCATAGTTATATTTATTTGTTTTTACTTAAATCTGATGAATATCAACAATGATATTCAAGAACTGCTGAACGACCATAGGAATGTTTGTCAAAGAGAGGAACACATGGTATAATGGACTGACTGGTCCTCTTCAGGACAGTAATCCAGGGAATTAGGGAGGAGAATGAGATTACAATGGTAGAATTCCTTCTATGTCTAAGTAGGCCAGAGTTATCCTGCTTTCTCCTGAGAGCTCCTCCTGGACCAAGAGCAAATCTCGGCATCTAGCCCAGAGGACTGGCTAATTCATTTGTAACGAACACATACAGAAAGCCGTATTACAACAACTAACTGAACGTGAATGCAAATAATTTGGTGTTAATAATGGCTGAAACAGCATACAACAATCCTGCCATCACACAATAACACCAATATCCATTCCAATGCTAAATTAACATCTGTCTGACATTACAACAATCTGGATCTAGTTAGAATGTTCGTCATGGGACAAAACTGCTAAGAAATGCAAAGAATTTGCCATTAAATAACATTTAGTTGTTCACTCACTAACAATGCACAATTTCACAATTACAAAAATATGCACTCAGGTAAAATTTAGAAGACAAAGAGGCATACTTTTATAAAAGAAAATTCTGTTTTAGAGCGCATGATTTGCCAATAACTCTCCTGAAGGCTGGATCTCTTGGTCAGGAAGAACTGACGGCTGAAAGAGGCAAACAATAGGGGAGCAATAGGTTTCCTCACACAGCTTTTGTTTGCCAGGTGGTCATGACGGCTGTTTCTCTACACAAAAGCATTTTCAATTCAAATCAGTTCCTTTCATTGTTATAGCAAAAGTTGAAACTGATAAATTGACCCCTCTCTGTCCTCTGGGCCTACGTTGTGAAAGACACATCTGTCATGGCAGCAGTGAAGACATTTCATAAACAAATGTACAAAAGTCTTTTTAAAAATAAAAAGTTTCACCTCTGGATAGTTGTAGGCAGCAAAAATTCATTTATAGCAAGAAAACACAGGCAAAGTCATAGTTTTTCCCTATGCATTGGTCAGTTTATAAAGGTTTTGCACTTTTTTACTTCTATAACATGTCTTTTTTTCAGAAAACCTTAAAACAAATGATGATGATACTAACAAAAATACACATTTATGTTAATCCACATCTTCTATTCCTTATGTAGACACAAACATCAATTTTGGTAACTTTTCAATTAAAGAAAAAATTTAAAGAAATGTTTTGATAATAATGTGTTACTAACATTATTTTTTTAAGATCTAATAAAAATGACATACTAAATAGCCCATCTCAGATCATCTGTAAAAACATTTAACTCCAATATATCAACAAAATGAAACGAGAGCTACTGATCCTGCTTGATCTAATGTTCAGATTTCAGTTCGGGAAATATTTGCAAACGTGAGTAATGTGTATGCTGAATCAGATAATGCCTCTTTTGAATATGTAAACATTTCAGACTTTTAATACACTACAAACAAGAGTGTTAGCTTATTTTTCTTAACCCTACTCACCTGTGGGTGATAGGTGCCCTAAAACCTTGTTATACTGCCAAAAATGACACTGTATGGCAACAAAATGACATTACAAAAAAAAGAAAAAAAAAGTGTGTACCATATGGTCACCAGGATTATTGCAGTGTTTCTGGACACTGTACATTTGCAGTACTGTAAAGTATTGCATGAACATAACATGTAGTGATCTCTTAATGCGTTTTATCAAAGTGACTGATAGCGTCATAATATAGTTACAAGAGCATTATCCTGATCAAAAAGGGTGAAGTTTGAGCTAGATATTGCTCAGAAATAACATAGAAGTATTACATAGCTATCCCAAGTCTGTTCCAACAAGTGGACAATACTCAATTTCTGTGAAATCATTTGAGAGACATTTAAAATGACCCATCTGTTACCTTCACCACTATCGCATCATCTTCTTGATGGTTTACTCTGGGCTAAGTTTACCGAGAGAAGATAACGGGGCACGAAAACGACAAACAGTTAATTTAGAAAGAAAAAAATAAATACAAATATTTTTAATACACAATGAGTGTTAAAGGTAAACGTGTCATTAGGAGCCTATGGCTTTGATACCATTAGCTCGACGCCTCGGATTTAAAACGAGCTTACTAGCATATTAACATTAGCTCAATGCGCCTGGATATCAACAATAATAACACCGGCAAAACCACTGGCTAAAAAAATCCGTCAGAACCCCATCTCTTACCTTGATTACAAAAGAAGCTCCATAGTTTGGCGAAGATTAGACCCATTTCTCTGGTGGGTGAGAGGCCGTGTCCAGCGAGGGCTAGTTTTGCGGAGAGGCCTACAGCAGCTGTCCGTGGAGCCGTTATTTCTTTATAAACCCGCTCTCGCCATGCGGTTAAGAGCACTCACCACACGCCTCTGCGTCTGTCCGAGCGTCCCTCTGTCTGTGTGTGTTCGCGGTGTTTTCACACAGGTAGGTTAAGATGAACAGCTCTTCTTTCGTGCGGTCAGATCAAGTGTGCGACAGACGCGAGTACGGCGGATACATCGTTAACCAAAACAAAAGCGTCTTCTTCACTTCCCAGATCACTCTGAGCTCATCAACATTTTCCTTAAAGACAAATTGCAAAACGCACACCGGCTCCACTTGTCTGGACACGGGTGTAAATGGTAAGACATAAGAGCTCATTGGAGTAAAATTGAGGCACACGGAGCTCACGGCAGCACGCTGCTGCTGCTGGATAAAAAATAAGCGATCACTCTCTCTGTTGTACACACATACACACACTCAAGAAACAAGCACACACACCACCATCCCCCATCAGTGTCAGGTTACACGTGTGAGGATCATGACGTGCACAGATCCAGCCCACAAGTGTCACATCCATACATTGCTTTGTGCTGAACATGAACCTACATTGAATATTCTGAATAGCAAACAAATTGTGATTATATCTTACTTTGACATATACTATAGCCTATATTACTGTAGTTGGTGTAGTAATACAACAACTAGTAATTTAAACAACCCAATATGTACCCAAAAAGTTTTCTACAACTCTATATTAAAACTTCAATAATCCAGTTTACCACAGAGTTTATTACAGTTTACAAGTTAATCATTTATGAAGTGATGTAGCATTTATTTGTGGGAAATGCTATAAAACACTTTACTGTAGTATGGCTTAACAAACACTAAATACTATCAAGATTCTATTATGTCATATTACTAAATAGTATTATAGTGGTTACAATATTAAAATCATTCATTCATTCATTTTCCTTCGTCTTAATCCCTTTATTTATCTGGGGTTACCACTGTGGAATGAACATATCCAGCATATGTTTTACACAGCAGATGCCCTTCCAGCTGCAATCCAGTACTGGAAAACACCCACATACACTATGAGGGAGCACCCAGAGGAAACCCATGCCTACATAAAGAGAAACTGCAAACTCCACACAGAAATGCCAACTGACAGCTGAGCCACCGTGTCACCCTATCGAAATCATTTGAGAAAGGTTTTACTTTAGCAGGTGTAATAAAGCCTTTCATTAAAAACTGTATTGCATATAAACTTAGACAAGTCATGTAGACAAGTTCACATTAATAAAAAAATGAAAAACCACAACACTCACAGAAACTGTAGAGATTTTAATCAATAAGGGAACCGGTCTTTCATATTTGTTTATCTTCTGTGTCGCCAGAACCACAAGTTCCTTCCTGCCTGTAGATCTTATTTGCTCAATAGTGTGAAATCTGTGAGATCTGATGTGAAATGGGGCCTTTATTCAGGTTAAGTGTTTGCTAATAAACTATTAAGAAAGTAGATAAGACATAAATAATCAAAACTCCTAGAAGCTTAATGCTCAGATTTCATGACAGGCCCTAAGCCAGGTGAAAGGGGTGGTTCTTTTTTCTTAAATGAAAGTTAAAAATTATTCACCTTGATAGTCTACAAAACAAACCACCATTATACAATAACTTGCCTTATTACTTTAACTTGCCAAGTTAACCTAATTAACTTAGTTAAGCCTTTAAATGTCACTTTAAGCTGTATAGAAGTGTCTTGAAAAATATCAACTCAAATATTATTTACTCTCATCATGGCAAAGATAAAATAAATCAGTTATTAGAGATGAGTTATTAAAACTATTATGATTAGAAATGTGTTGAAAAAGTCTTATCTCCGTTAAACTGAAATTGGGGGAAAAAATAAACAGGGGGCAGATAATTCAGGGGAGCTAATAATTCTGACTTAAACTCTATTGCTTTTTAATGATATTTAAAACAGGATTTTTGACAGGATTAGCTTGTCAGGTGGTCTTCATAACCATGCTTTGGATGAACCAAAAACATTTCCTAGACATTTAGAATAATGAGATATAAAAAAAAACCACATTTTTAAATACAAATAACATCATAAACCATTAGAGGAAAAGGGGAATCTGCTAGTTTTCAATTAAAAACTGTAGTCACTTCACTTACTTCAGATTATATGTTTTCTTGCACAGCTGGATGTTGCACAACTGATTAGCTGAAGTCAGAGTGACAGACTTAGGACTCTGAATTGTCGAAACGCCTTTTCGATGGGTTATTTTTACAATTTATGGTGGCATTCCAGTCAAAATAGGAAAATGAGCTCATGTTTGGACAATTTTTGGACCTTTGTCAGTGAGGGGTAGGTCTTTCAATCCACCTGAACCTTCCCTGGCTACGTGCCTGCTTGACATGTCAAAGAAAAACAATATATTAAAATAGACAAATAGATAAAAACAGTTAATAAGAACAGATAAAACAATCACTGTTTACAGTAATGTTCTATAGAAAGACTCGTAGGTAATAAACATGGCGTAAAGAGAAATACCAAATCTGCATGACAAACATATTTAGTGTCATATTTTTTATATTGTAAACATGGCCATTTTGTAACTAGACATTAATTCATGACATTCAGACTCACTAAAGCTTGTGTTGTAGATTTAGTCTAATATTGTTTCATATGTGGGTGTAGTCAGCTTCATATGAGTGCTGAGGCAAACACTATGTTCAGACTGGAATACTGCCATCATTTACTGTCATATAAATCACCTGTATGTAAACTATGCTTGATTCATGCATATATACAAAACCGACCTCAAAATAAATGTAGGCCTGCTATGAGATATGAACCAGTTGACTCCAGTTGTGAATCAAACATGCAACTGGGCTATAATGTAACTCTGCCTTGGATTTCAAAGTCAAAGTCAGCTTTACTGTCAATTCACATGTAGAGGACATACAGAGAATCGCAACTGCGTTACTCTCAGACCTTAGGTACCTAACATATAATATTAATACAAAAAGTAGAGTTTTAAAAAGAAATAACGATAAATACAATTACACATATAATATAATCTAAAAATATAAGTAAAAAATAAAAAATTGTAAACATTAAAATTACACTTAAGGCCATATGGCAAGGAGTGCAAATCAGAGTTGTGCAGATGCAAGTGCAAAAATGCTGTATATTGTAAAACAGTATATAGTGCAAAAGGCTTGTAAACATGATAATTTTGATAAAGTGATAGTGAGTGTCCTAATAATATGCATTTGGTATAGTTATGCCAATGCTACTAAAAAGTTGAATAAATATAATAAACAAGTCCTTGATTTAAAAATCTGTATTTTTGTTGTGAATATAGTCAGAAATAAAACGGTAAAATAAAAAAATGTTCTTTGCAGACAACACATGAAGAACACAAACACTAATAATGGTGCAGATGAACAATGAGCACTAAATTAGACTGAGCAAATCATTTGAAGTCTGCATTCAATCCATGACAAAGACAAACTCTCTCATTCCTTTGTATTAATTCCTCTGACATTTGAGATGAGATCTGACATCTTTGAGATGAGTGCAAACTGCAGATTTCTTTTTTATTTTTTTCCTGGCAAGAAAATATGGGACAGATGGTGTGCAGAAGATGTCCTGAGTCTCTTTTCACTTTCTTGAAGAATGCAGACAAATATCACACTCAGTGGTGATGTATATGGGCACAGTTTACTAAAGGGAAATATTTCCCAAGAATGAGTTTCACTACATGGATATAGAATAGTTTGAGAATCTTGAATCTTGAATAGTTTGAGAATTTTTTTCTGTGTGCATTTTCTTTGTATGTATACGTACATACAGTTGAAGTCAGAATTATTAGCCCCCCTTTGAATTTGTTCATCTTTTTAAAAAAATATTTCCCAAATGATGTTTAACAGAGAAAGTAAATTTTCACAGTAAGTCTGATAATATTTTTTCTTCTGGAGAGAGTCTTATTTATTTCATTTCGGCTAGAATAAAAGCAGTTTGTAATTTTTTAAACACACTATTTTAAGTTCAAAATGATTAGCCCCTTTAAGCGTTATTATTTTTTGATAGTCTACACAGAACAAACCACTGTTACACAATAACTTGCCTAATTACGGTAACCTGCCTAGTAAACCTAATTAACCTATAAATTTAACTTTAAGCTGTATAGAAGTGTCAAATATTATTTACTGTCATCATGACAAAGATAAAATAAATCAGTTATTAGAAATTAGTTATTAAAACTATTATGTATAAAATGTGATGAAAAAATCTTTTCTCTGTTCAACAGAAATTGGGGAGAAATAAACAGGGGCCCTAATAATTCTGACTTCAGCTGTATGTATGTATGTATGCATATGTGTATTTTAACTATTGAGGCTAGGCGACAAGGTGGCTCAGTGGATAGCACTGTTGCCTCACAGCAAGAAGTTCGCTGGTTCGAGTCCTGGCTGGGCCAATTGGCATTTCTATGTGGAGTTTGCATGTTCGCCCATGTTTGCGTGGGTTTCCTCCGGGTGCTCCGGTTTCCCCCACAGTCCAAAGACATAAATAGGTGAATTGAAAAAGCTAAATTGGTCATAGTGTATGTGTGTAAATACGAGAGTATGTTTTTTTCCCCAGTACTGGGTTGCAGCTGAAGGGGCCTCCACTGTGTAAACCATGCTTGATAAGTTAGTGGTTCATTCCACTGTGGCGACCTCTGATAAATAAAGAAACTAAGCTGCAGGAAAATAGATGAATGAATAAACATTAAGACTATCCATTCCATGTCATAGACCCTAATTCATCTTTCTATAAAGTCAGGGAACACATATCTGAGCAAGCTTCTTTTTATATATAAAGGTCAAAGCAGCTAAAGGCTTGTGTATTTTCGGGCTCTGTGAGCTTTAACAGTCCTACAGGAGAGTGTAAGTGGGCTGTTCTCACAGCTATGCATTAATTTATCTACAACTTGCATGTTGTTTGCTGGCAAGGATTCTCAAGAACATCAAAAGCAAATACTTGATTAAAAAAGCAGTGTTTATTCTAAATTCAAACAAATTCATAATATGTTTAATGTTAAGATTAATGTATATTTCTCAGTATCTCTTTATTTTTTACAGTATTTAATATACTGAATAGATGTTAACAGAATATTGCAAAACATCAAGATGGACTTAAATCCTGATTATTTTATTGCGACATATTTGGCTGTCAGACGCTAGGTGGCGCATAAAGCGCTATTCCAGATGTGATTGAGTCAAAGCCTATGGTCAATGCTGTGACAAAGACTCAAAACATACACAAATTTGCACGACTTTCAATATGCAAAATTTATTAAATCTCTAAATCATTGTTATTTTCTTATTTTGTCATCTTCGTTTCAATGTCTTTATCTATTATATATTTATCCTTTCTCAGATCAGATAATCTGTTCATATTTCTTTGTGTTTGTTTTGATTTCTGTTGTCTTTTTCTCTTGTTTTCTTTCTTTCTTTATTGGCACCATTGTAAATAACCTTATTATGTAAATGATGTGTAGGCTACCAAGTATCTGTCTGTTATACAATAATGCTCAAATATGCTGTAAGAAAGCATAATATTTAACAGTAGTGTTGGGGGGTTGGGCAATAATATATAAGCCAATGCCCACTGTTTTTTCAGCATTATTCAAAATATCTTTTGTGCTCAACAAAAGAAAGAAACTCGAGATTGAAGCTAAGGGTGAATAAATGAACGATTTGTGAATTTCCACATTCGGGTGAACTTTCCCTTATGTAAAAACAGTCCAAATTATACACTTGGTCAATGCTGTTTGAAACACGCTGAGCTTTTGACATCTTTCTAAATTCAAATTTTTTTTCACTTTCACAAACTTTTGAAAACATTCTCTCTATAGTGACACAAGATGGCGGTAACGAGAAAGCCTTGAGAAAAACGAGATCGCCCAAACTTACAGTAGCTCAATAAACAAATAAATCTGTCATTATTTACTCACAGTATACGACACTGGTTTGTCTTTAAAACACGAATATAATGTTTATTTAACCTTTTTTTTCATGAAGCCAGAGAAGGTTTTTCTCCCTTCTTGAAAGTGGTCTCAAATCCAGATAACCTCAAGAGAATGTGCATTGTCAGGTCATTAAAATATCAAATACATTAATTAACAGACAGAAATACGTCATTAAACACTGGAGGGAAATGAAGTTTGTTACTGCCGCTGCGTGCCGCACCATTAAAAATTAATAATAAGAATATAATATTACTCCTAAAATCATAATTTAACTAAAGAATTTATAGTTTATTAGCCACGGGCAAGAGTAAACTGTTTACTGGGGGTTTTGGTGCAGTCTCTAGTGCCATATCTGAACACATTTGAAGTAAAATGAGTTTTTGACTGAACTAAGATTAAACAACATCCTCTGACACCACAGTCAAGAGAGAATCCAATTCAACACCCACAACTGAAACAGCCTCATGAATAAGAGAACATCGACAGCAAAAAAGATGACACTTTCAACCACTGACGCATTGTATCACAGATGTTAAAGAAATTCAGCGTCAGCAAATAGGCTCTGGCCCTTCTTGTACACAGCATCGGTTTAATTAACTTTTCGTGTAGACTCCAAGATATTTCTCGTCTTCTACAACATCCACTGAGACACCATTAATGCATAGAGGGGCTGTGTTCCTTAGTCCTCTTCAGGTCTACCAGCTCTTTGTTTTTGTCACATGGAGTTATGCAGTAGATAGTTCTGCTCACACTATATGACAAAATAAACCACTGTAGTCCTGTGCTCAGTTTCCTCACCACCGCTGATACAGCCAACTATAGCAGAGTCATCAGAAAATTTCTAAAGCTGGCAAGACTTTATACAATATCTAAAACTCACAGTATACAAGGTGCAGAGGAAAGGAGACAGGAAAGTACCCTGTGGAGCTCCAGTATTACAAACCACTCTGTCAGACACACAATACTGCAGTCGAACATACTGTGGTCTGCCAGTTAGGTAGTTTATTATTCATGGCACGAGGGAGGTATCCACCTGCCGCTCTCAGCTTCTCACCTATGCAGCAAAGATGGAATAATGCTGTTGAAAGCACTGGAGAAGTCAAAACATGTGACCAATAAGTTAAGACTTATCTGTTAGGAACAGGGGTGTCAAACTCTGCAGTTCTGCACAGTTTAGTTTTCAAAGCAACTCCAACATACTCACCTGTAGGTCTCAAACAAGCCTGAAGGACTCAATTAGTTTGATCAGGTGTGTTTAATTAGAGTTGGAACTAAACTATGCAGAGCTATGGCCCTCCAGGAACTGCACTGTAAAAAAAATAGGCCAGTACAACAACAACAACAACAACAACAACAAAAAACATGATCCTTATTTCCTTTCGCTTTTTCTTGTTAATGTTTGAAAACATCAGCTGCACTAGTCGAAAATTATTATTTTGTATTGTCAGTAATACAAAAAAACATTTAGGTTGGGTTAACAATTTTTTTAATAGTTTTCTGGTTAGGTGAACTACTCTGTAACAAAACTTTTTAAGTAATTTTTTTTTTTTTGTCAGCAAAACTGGAACGCCTGAAGTTGAGTGAAAAAAAAATGCTTATTTCCTTTTGTGTACTCAACTTTTGAAAACACCAGCTGTACTGACCTAAAATGTCTAAAGTGAAGTGAACAAAACAACTCTTTTGGAAATTGATACTAAGAAATACTACATTATCAGAAAAAAACAAACAGTTCAATTGACAAATGTTCATGAAACATTTATTAGACAGGAACAGGACAGGAGGTAAAACAACATAAACGGTAAACAAGACAAGGATCAAAACATGACACAACAAACAGGGAAAAATCCTGTGTAATGCTTCACAGGGAACAACAAGACTCAGCAAAGAGTCTGTGTGAATGAGGTGTCTTTATAGTCTAAGTAAACAGTCCATCATGAGCTTCCTACTGTGTGTGTGTAATCAGAAACTGGTTCCTCCATTTAAATTATTATTAAGTATTTGAATTGTCATTTAATTATTACATGATTTTACTTAGTTGTTTATGAAAAATAAATATCAATTACATTTGTTTTCTCATAATTATTATTAGATAGTTTGAGCATTTCATTTATCATTTGGTAGTTGCTTTAAAAGTTCAATTTATTACTTGATCTTTTTAGAAATTTGAATTTATTTAGAATTTTGTAAGGAAAAAACCTCCATATATATATATATATATATAGTTCACAATTTGTAGAGCAAAGGTAATTGTCTTTTTGCAAGTTTGCACCCCCACCCCCAAATACAAATGAATAATAATTTACGTTAGCATTATGGCAGTAGTATTTGGTTGTTGTTGTTACTATTATTATTTTTGTTGTTGTTGTTAGGGTTACAAATACTGCAACCTTTATTTTATCAAGTGAGGAGGTCTCAGAGTAACAACTTTAAGTAACAAGTTGGCAGAAGCTTTTTTTGGGTGAACGTGCAAAGTGTTGCTCACAAAACTAATCTGTTTAACTGAATAAAGAAAATTTTGATTAATGTTCAGTAAATGTGTTAAATGTGGTTGTACAGACATTTTAACAATTTCTTTGCTAAACCACCACCAAAAACAAACAAACAAACAAACAAAAAAGTAATTTAAACTTTTTTAATGACGTGATGATGAGTAAATGCCATCTGAATGTTAATTTTAGGATGTCCTGCCTTTTTTTCTGCCTTAATTATCCAGAAACTTCATGATTATGTTCAGCAATGATGTTCTTGGTCTGGGTAATAATACCAATATTTTCACGTGATTAGCTGTTATTGTTTAGTGGTGTTCAGCTATACTGATATCATATTCTGCTTGATAGAGCATCCATTCAGGCATTATTTTATCCATTACAGGTTTCTATGTTACTACCTCTGAAAACTAATCCAACAAGACATTTACATTTAATGTAACATTATGACAAAATCCCTGCTGACCATGTCAAGGGTCACACAAAGCTGGTATTTCTCCCCTATTGTGTTTTTCACAGATAGCCACAGAAGTTCCTTTTGTTCACTCCATATGTGCTCATTATGATGTTCGCCTGTTCAGGTAATAGCCAGAACTAAATGACTTTAAGTGTGCTCTTTTTGTGTAAATAACTAGGTGCAAGCACAAAACCTCACATATAACCCTCAGAAACAACTGCTTCATTTGAGCAGAAAGAATTTCTGAGCGGAGAGAAGAAAAACTAGGAGCAAAGGCAGCTCTCAGTGGTGTGAACGGTCAGAGTCCCTGCAGAGGCGGAGAGTGAACACATGTCAGCTCGATCAGACACCTCATGATCCATCATCACTAGTCTGAAAAGTCACCACCAGTCAAACTCAGACCACAGACTGATGCTTTACACTCAGGAATAAGTGCAGAAAAATTGCATTTTATGCAGCAGCAATATGTAATAAATAAATAAGATTAAGACAGCTGGTGGACAAACTTACATAATAACTAGCTTTTGCTCTCCTTGCAGACTGTAGCCCATTATATTACGGCACACTCAAATTGGAGACCAAGAAGGTGCTGACTCTTAACACAGCGAAAGAGCAGAATGGATGCGTTCTCTTTGAAAAGCCAGTCTGGAAGATTTTAAAAGCACTGACTGTAAAAGCAACACGCACATCAGAGTGAGTGGGGATGAAATGTTAAGAGATTTCGTAGTGCTTTACAATTAGCATGTCCATCTGTACTAATTACTTCTCACATACACTTATGCTAATATCTTTACCTACACTATAATAAAACAGTAATTTAGTGTAATTATAAGCCTCTACTCGGAATAAATATTAAAATAACACTGAACAGCCTACCTTGAGACTGAAGCTTAAATGTGGATTTTAATATTTATGTGTTTATTTAACACTTTTTAATGATGTGTTCTGATTTTTGGAAGTTTTTAGTTACACATAATAATTGTAGTTGTTTTTATATAAGTGTGAAAAAAGTTGAGACCCTTTGGAAAGGAAAACTATTTTTATTAGACTATTAAATTATTAAATTAGTTAAATTAAACTATTACATTAAGTTTTAACTGCAGGGCCGGGTTTGTTGTCTTTTCTGGTCTATTAGGTGTCTATTAACTGGTTTTGTTCCTGTCTATCTTTTAAAGAGCCTACTGTTACTCCCTTAAGTTATGTTTAAAAAGCATCCACTGGATCCATCAGTTTGAAACAAATTTTGTCCAGGCTCATTCTAATTATGCACCCTTATATACATTTCTGGAGAAAGCTAAATATATCTCAGGAGCTACTTTTTTGCAGTTTTGTTTTTGTGAATCCAGCATATGCCACTGTGAATGGTTTTTCAGATCTCAAATTTCTCCCGCAAGTGTCATTCGTGCCAGCTATTCTCACTTAAATCCACCAGAGGCTGCTGTCCACTGACTGACCAACTGACTGATAACCTTTCCCTCCCCCTTCCTTAAACCCAACCAATAGTTTTTTAAAGAGCACCAATTGACCCACCAACCCATTCCCTAAACCCAATCGACAGTTTTAAAAAGCAATCCAGAAAAAGAAAAGCCCTCACCTGATTTTTACCACATATTCAGATTTTACCACATTCTCACCCTGTTATTTACATGTTTATTTTATTTTTGCCTTTTGTTTTTGTCCTACCTGCTTTCTGGAACTGTTCTTCAAAGGACTCAAACGTTGTTGTCGCGGTCAACTCTGCTCTGCATCGCAAGTGCGCAGATGTACATGCTAGGGGCTCTATTTTAACAGTCTAGACGCAAAGTTTAAAGCGCATGACGCAAAAGCATGAGAGGCGTGTGCGAATCAACTTTTAAAATTTTAAGGATGAAAAAATACGGTTTACGCCCTGGGGCATGGCCTAACAGGGTTGTGCTTATTCTCTTAATGGGTTAAGGGTGTGTTTTGAGCATAAATGCAATAAACCAATCAGAGTCTCATCACAAATTTTCTTTAAGGAGTCAGATGTGTCACGCCATGGCACATTTGCTATTTACATGTCAGACTTTGTAGAAAAACTGAACACTTCACAAGTGAGAAAACAGTTAAACAAACCATCTGCCATGAGGAAAAAGAACAAGCCTCCTTCATTCAGTCTCTTTACTTTCTCTTTCGTGGATTAGAAAGCACTCCCCTGAAAACATCCATTAGACTACATAATAATTTTGATAATCACAAAGATTTGTTTCAAAAGTTCTAATTGCAACAAACAAATAAATGAACAATAATAACAAAATGTGGTCAAAAAACTGATTAATTTCCAAATACACGTCCTGCTCTTATGCCCCATGTGGTGATGCATACATATCCAAAACCCAACAGGTGGACAAATCTAAACTTGTTACAAATACAAATATGCATATAATAATACTGCTAATAACAATAACATTGTAATAAAAAGGCAAGTTGTTGTGAATAAACTAAAAAAAAAAGCCCCCCGAGATGAGGGATGAACTTATGTTGCATTATGCTCTGCAACACCTAGACAGACCAGGGACCCATGTGAGGATCTTGTTTGTTGACTTCAGTTTGGTTTTTAACACTAAACAAAACTTCTCCTGCCAAAACGAACTCAGCTCTCTGTGCCCACCTCTGTCTGTCAGTGGATCAACAACTTCCTAACAGATAGGCAGCAGCTTGTGAAGCTAGGAAAATTCTCATCCTGTACATGCACAATCTGCACTGGCGGCCCCCAGGGGTGTGTCCTCTCCCCATTGCTCTGTTCCCTGTACACAAATGACTGCACTTCGAAGGACTCCTCTGTCAAGCTCCTAAAGTTTGCAGATGACACCACACTTATCTCTCAGGACCTGAAGTGGGACAATCACATTGACTCCATTGTCAAAAAAGCTCAACAAAAGCTGTACTTTCTTCGTTAGCTAAAGAAGTTCAGCCTTCCAAAGGAGCTGCTGAAACAGTTCTACACCTCCATCATCGAATCAGTCATCTGCACATCAATAACTGTCTGGTTTAGCTCAGCTTCCAAATCCGACCTCCGAAGACTACGTTGAATAGTTTGGACTGCTGAGCGAATCATTGGTACAACCCTCCCTACTCTCCAAGAACTGTACATATCCAGAGCGAGCAGAAGGGCTGCCAAAATCACTCTGGAGCTCTTACACCCAGCACACTGCCTCTTTGAACCTTTACCTTTTGGTCGATGCTACAGAGCACTGCGCACCAGAACAGCACAACACAGAAACAGTTTCTTCCCTCAGACAATCCATCTCATGAACACTTGATGATAGTAATTATGGAACAGACATCACTACTTGCTATACACTTTTATACACATATACACTTATTTAACAACATACTTTATATGCCAATTTGCACATAATAGCTGCACATATAACGTTGGATATAGTAATTATATACACTTGTCAATTTGTATATTTGCATTCACCACTTACCTCTATTTTTGAAATATAATTGTTATCTGTTTTTCGTCCTGTCTCTGTAATTCCTCGTATGTGTGAACATACCTGGCAATAAAGCTCTTTCTGATTCTGAAGGCAGTGGTTCTTATAATTTTGTAGAAAATTATAATTTTTATAATACTTAAATGATTTAATTCTTTTTCATTTGCAAAGATATTTGCATATTGCTGTACATCTAGGCATCTCAGCAACATCTAGGTATTAAGACGCACAACTAAAGTGCTCTACTCTGGACTTTAGACTTCAGCTTTCAGTTGGTCAGTGGCGCAGTCTATTTTCATTCATTCATTCATTTTCTTTTCGGCTTAGTCCCCTTATTAATTAGGGGTCGCCACAGCGGTATGCACCGCTAATTTATCCAGCACGTTTTTACGCACAGATGCTCTTCCAGCCGCAACCCATCTCTGGGAAACATCCACACACACTCATTTACATTCATACACTACGGACAATTTGGCCCACCCAATTCACCTGTACCGCATGTCTTTGGTCTGTTGGGGAAACTGGAGAACCCGGAGGAAACCCACGCAAACACAGGGAGAACATGCAAACTTCACACAGAAACGGCAACTGACCCAGCCGAGGCTCGAACCAGCGACCTTCTTGCTGTGAGGCGACAGCACTACCTACTGCGCCACCCCACAGTCTATTTTAGTTCCTCAAAATAGCACCGCACCAACAATGCGCCTAAACACACCTCTTCTCTAGACCGGCACACCCATGAGTGCATATAGTGGTGCAAATGGATTTGCTATTTAATCAAAGTGGTGCACAACAGGAAAATTAGTGTTGCGCTGGTCTGTTAATAGCAACAAATCATGCCAAACACGTCTTGCGCCTTATTGTGCCCGGTGTATGAGAGGGCCCTAAATGCTGTTTATTTGTATGCAGTTGAAATAGAGATCTATTTACAAATCAAGTGAAATGATGCTTCTGCATTATTATTGCTATTAATGTGCTTTTGTTAGGGTAATTTAATTTTATGTTTTCATCTTTGATTGAAGATAATGTAGTTTTTTGTTCACACCAATAATTTTCAGGCTTTAATATTTATTTTCTGCTGATCAGCTTTTAGATCTTCTGGTTTTACAGTAATTAACATGTGAAAAACTTATTTCCTCTGTAATTGGAACAAGCTTTTTGTTCAACTTCATCTTTTTTTTCAAAAAACAAACAAACCATTTTCTAACTGACAAAACACTTGAGATGGCTGTTCATGCTTTTGTTACATTGTGTTTAGAAGGTCGTGATTCACTATACTGTGGTATTTTCAAGACTGAGATTGCTTGAAATTGTCCTATACTGAAGGCTCTTTATTGGTTTCTTGTTCAGTTCTGAAGCTTTTAGAAAAAATGCCTCGTTTATTTACACATCTTTACATTATCGGTCTTCTATTTATGTATCTGAATCATTTTTTACTTTGTTCATAAGTCTACAATCAAACAACCAAAACCTTCTGTTAATCCCACAATGGGGATTCAAGTATAAACGGGATCAAGGTTTTTCTGAGGTCGGGCCACAGTTTTGGAATAACCTTCTTTTAGAGATGAACACCTACCCTGTCAAATCTGAAGTCTCTCCTATTTTTTTCCCCCTTGGCCTGCTTAAATCTGCTTTTGTTATTTGTGGTTTCATTGTGTGTTTCTGACTAAATTCTGCTTCACTGTGTTTATATTTTCATTTTATCTGACCCTTTGCACAGCATTTTGGTCAGCTTTGTGGTTGTTTTTAAATGTGTTTTATAAAGAAATTGAACCTGAACCTTAAAATTGATTTTCATACACTCCTCACCTTACTAGCTGAACTTCTGCCACCAATATATAAATAGATATAGTCAAATTGCTGCATTTATTTATAGCAGAAAAATTTAAATATTAGTCAGTGTTTAAGCATGCAATTACTTACTAATTGAAAATGTAACCTAATAATCTTGCAAAATGTGTCTGTGTAATTTTGGGTGAGAATGGCTTGATGGCTTTAACCATCTTGAGAGTTTTGTCTGAGACTCATCATCCATTTTTCAATAATGGATGACTCAAGGGTCACTCATCTTGTCCACTAATTAGGCCACAAGGACACCTGTTGCATGTGCTGCATGATCATTCAAAGCATTTGAAGGGCACTGGAACACAAGCACACTTGCTTTCATGTTTACCTTATTCCTATTTATAAGCACACAGCAGAAACCACTATATGCTGTAGTGTGACTGTAAATGCAGACTTCAATCAAACCTTTAATGTTAATATGAGGGTAAACCATGACAAAAAGCCAACGCTGGTGAACCTAGAAATGACTGACAAGCCTTCTTGTGAATAACCAGGCCATTTCTTTAGAACCACTTGCCAGTTGCCACTCTTGTAGGTGCAATTATTCTACACCTCCACTTCCCAAGAACCATGGCTGCCTAAAGCGACAGCTCCTAAAAGCAAATCAGTCCATGGGCCCACGTAGCTGCCAATCTATAGCACCTCCTTCATAAGCAACGGCAGCACTGAGATCTCCAAAGGAGACCGAACACATTGACCTCAAGCAGAGATGATACCACCACTGTATCTGCAGGTCACAGAAAAGAAGACCTTTTGGTGAAAGTGAACTGCCCACTAATCAACCTGACATACTGTAAGGAGCTGAACGGGTGGTGGATGAGGAAGAACGTCCATGATCTCTCAACAAATTATATGAAAATCACATATTCATATAGCAGAGGCTTTTATCCGAAGAAAGAATTGTACAAGAAATATATTCTACACATTAAATAATAATATGGATGTACTAAAAAGGTTTAATTAAAGCAGGGGTGTCAAACTCAAATCATGTAGGGCCGCAGCCTTGCAGAGTTTAGTTACAGCTCTGCTCCAATGCTCCTATCTGTAGGTATCAAACAAGCATAAAGAACTCAATTAGTTTGATCAGATGTGTTCAATTAAGGTTGGAACTAAACTGTGCAGAGCTGCGGCCCTCCAGGAGCTGCGTTTGACACCTGTGAATTGAAGTAAGTGAAATTATATAGATTCATATTGAGAATAAACACTATTTACAATTAACTCAGCCATTATCATACTCTTATCTAGCATTTTGATTTTGTGTACACACATCTGGTTTGCTATAAAGAATTTTTCTGTGTAGATGAAGAATAAATGCATCAAAGTAGCTGTTTAATGGTTGTTAGAAAGGTGAAACATTGTTCAAAACTTTTTTTTTTTTAAGTATATGTGTGTGAACCCATCGGTCCTACGCCACCCAACCTGCTCCAAACTGATATCGAACCGGCGACCTTCCGCATGGGAGTCGTTTGCTTTAACAAGCAGTTTAAAGGCCATGGCCTCTAGTATCTGTCGCTAGAGCACCTTTAGAGGTCAGAGGAGTGAGGTTTACCTGCACAGCACTTATTAGCTGGCCTCTGCTACATGTGCATACATCACATAACTTACACTCACTCACTTACTCAATTTCCTTCAGCTTATTTCCTGATTTAGTCCCAGCGGAATGAACCACTAATTACTCTGGCATATGTTTTGTTTAATCTAATTTTTAAGAGGTGGATCGTTTGCTCAACCCCCAACCTGGAGGACCAGGACATACACACATACACTACAGATAGTTTAGCTCACCCAACTCACCTATAGCGCATGTCTTTGGACTGTTGGGGTAACTGGAGCACCCGCAAACCTATACAAACATGGGAAGAACATACACTCCACACAGAAATGCCAATTGACCTAGCCGGGGCTCGAACCAACGACCTTCTTGCTGTGAGGCGACAGTGCTGCCTACTGCGCCCCCCAACACTCCATACACTATCGCCAATTTATGTTTACCCAATTCACACCAAAGCCACTGGAGGAAACCCATGCAGACACAGGGAGAACAAGTAAACAGAAATGCCTTCGGGTCCAGCCGGGACTCGAATCAACAACCTTCTTGTTATAAGGTGACATTGCTAACCAAAGTGCCACCGTGCTGCCAATCAAGTATCTTACAAATAAACCTAAAGCTTTTGAAACATGTTTGATTTATTTATATACTTCATGTGGATGGTGCTGTAATCTTTAATCCCTTCAACACCCTCGGATTTGTCGCCAACTCTCAAGCTCTTTTCAAGCTTTTTTGCTCTGATAGCAGGTGATTTCTAAGATTTTAACGATGACTGACATTAAGACCTCTGTAGAATTAAATGCTGCCTTCTAGATGAAAAATGTGTTTACTTGGATCTTTTTTTTCTGATTAAAAGGAAAGAAATTAAACTACTCAACATTAAAATACAGACATGGATTGAAACTGTAAAAGGTATTTTGTTTGAGTTCATGCTCAAAACAACAAAGGGCTTTTGCAGAGCGAAGATACTGTGCTTTTTCTGCTGTCTCAGTCTCAGAATGTCTTCTTGAAGCCAGCCATTAAAACAAACTGAAAGGCGGTGTGTGTTTACCAGTGTATACTGCCACACAGACACGAGACTTGAGGTCAACACAAGACGTTTGGTCACAGGAGAAATGGTCGTGCTCATCTGAGCCTGGTTTCTCCTGACTTTTTTTCCTTTCACTTTCGTCACTAAGGGTTAGGTTACGGTTAGGTTATGTTTAGGTTTAGGTTAAGGTATGGGTTAGGATTAGGGTTAAGTTAAGATAGATTAGGTTAGGGTTATGTTAAGGTTAGGGTTGGATTAGGTTAGGGTTATGTTAGGGTTAGATTAGGGGTTAGGGTTTGATTAGGCGTTTGGCCACAGGAGAAATGGTTGTGCCCATCTGAGCCTGGATTCTCATGAGTTTTTTCTTTTATTTTTATCACCTAGGGTTAGGTTACAGTTAGGATCAGGTTAGGGTTACCATTTTGGTTAGAGTTAGATTAGGGGTTAGAGTTGACGTTAGGTTAGGGTTAGATTAGGGTTAGCATTAGGTTAGGGTTAGATTAGGGGTTAGGGTTAAGAATTAGGTTAAGGTTAGATTAGGGGTTAGGGTTAGTGTTAGCATTAGCGTTAGGTTAGGGGTTAGGGTTGGGTTAGACGTTTGGCCGCAGGAGAAGTTGGTCTAAGCCTGGTTTCTCTTGAGTTTTTTCTTTCACTTTTCCTCACTTTGGATTAGAGTTGGGATTAGGTTAGGGTTGAGGTTAGGTTAGGGTTAAGATTAGGGTTAAGTTACGGTTAGGGTTAGGATCAGATATAGAGTTAGGAGTGTGGGTTAGTGTTAGGGTTAGTTTGTTCCTCGAAACTGTTGCCTACAGGCTTGTTTGGCTGAAACAGGTGGAGCTGCACAATGGTGGATTTGTTCTTTCAGCAGTGACATTTGCATTACACTGAACTGAACTAAAGTCAAGATGTTTAATTCATCAGAACTTCATTAATGTTAACGTGCTTTGATAAAACATACATTATAAAGAATAAAATTAAATCTAGAAATAAACAAGATTTCTGGAGTTTCATTGATTTAATCTAAAATATCTTATTTTGTGTTCTGAAGATGAACAAATATCTCAGGGGTCTGGAAAGACACAAGGGTGAGTAATAGATTTTTTTTTGGAGGGGAGGTGGGTGTGAACTAATCCTTTTATGTTTGTTATGTCCTTATGGAGTAACATGAACTAACTCAGCGATGTTTTCACAATGTAGGCTGTCATTGGAGAGACAAAAACCTGTCAGATTTTTTTTTTTATATATATAAATGTCTTCAGTTGTGTTCTGAAGATGAACAAAGGTCTTGGGTTTGGAACAGCATAAGAGTAATTCATGATGATATTTAAATTTTTGGGTGAATTAACCATTCCAAAAATACTGTCACAAAACTTAGAAAGTGAAAAGTGTGTGTGTGACACAGTGGCTGTTGTGACACCAATGACAGTTGTCATTTCTCTATGGAGTTTGTATGTTCTCCCTGTGTTCGTGTAAGTTTCCTCTGAGTGCTTCGGTTTTTCCTACAGTCCAAAGACATGCGCTATAAGTGAATCAATTAAACTAAAATTGCTGTAGTGTATGAGTGCATATGCAGTGTATAGGTGTGTCCTAGTACTGGGTTGCAGCTGGAAGGGCATCCACTGTATATGCAGGATAAGTTGACAGTTCATTCCACTGTGGCGACCCCTGATTACTAATGGGACTAAGCCAAAGGAAAAAGAATGAATGAGCAAAGTGAAAAACTGAAAAGGGCCTTGGCACAGTTATCGTGTATTTGTAAGGATTTGTCTTTCAGACATGTCTTTAAGAACTGTGATTAGCCTTTTATATTTATTCTATATTTTACATCTCATTTGCAATGGTTTTACAATCGACTATTATAAGCACATTTGTAGCTAACCACTTAAATCCCTCAACAAAACTTCAGATCAGAGCAGGAGTTTGCATATAGACAGGCTTCTGCTTTCTGAATAAAACATCTCTCCATCTTTTGTGAAAAAGACGTCTCCTTCCTGCGAGGAAACATATGAAAGCCAAGAAAAAACCGATGAACAGGAAGACCAGAAACTTCAGCCTATAATTATGTGATGCTTCCAAACCGTCATTCACATGATATGCCTATGGTCCCCACTTCTTGCAATTAACATGAATTAGTGAGTGTTTGTGAATGAGGTGAGCAGAAAAAGAGAGAGAGAGAGAGACTGTGATGTAAGTGTGTGGAGAGACTACACATCTGTTACTGTTTGGTACAACACAAGCACCATGATTATCTATTTTGGTAAACTCAAGTAGGTTTTGTAGCATCTCGTCATTGTCTAATTTCCCTTCATAGCCAGATGTTTCTCAATGAATGCCGGTCAAATTGATGATTGTTAAGAAGGCCTTAATGCTTTTTTGGAAAGGTTTTGCACCCCATACACTGACTCTCATGTTGTTTATTTCGGTTCATTTCGGGTTCTTTGTGTGCCATCTCTCAGCACATCTGTATACAGAAACATCTCTCATAAAGTCTCTCATTACTGACTCTCAGAAAGAGCGCAAGGTGTTCAACAAAAATGCTTTTGTGCCTTCTAAGATGACAATGGGACTACAGATCCAGAAGGGAATATGACAACTCACAATGTGCCAGCTCCAAAAACAAGATGCTCTCTCACAAAAGCTTAAATGCTCTCTATTTCTGCAGTGGTCAGTCAATCATTCACAACAGGCCGTGTTTACTTTGTCTTTGCGGTCTATTCACTCCGTGACCTGAATATGATTTCACAAGAGGATATCAGACAGGCTTAAGATGAAATGATTATGGTCTATTCAGAGAGACAGAGAGTCTGGCAAAAAAAGAGAAGTGTATTATTTCAATGTAAAAGCTGATCATTACTTCATTACTTATGCAATGGATTTACGTTATTAAACAGTGCATGAATAGTTAAACGCAACATAACGTCTTTCTGTGTACTGCTAAAAAAGCAGCTGTGTGTTTTCTACGCAGTTGCTCATTAGTCCCGGAGCAGCTTTCACGTCTCTTTAGTTGATTCTCAAGAGATGTGGCATTTAATTCTCCATGCATTTACTTGACCTTCCTGGCCATTTACTTTAATTTCTTGCTGTTTGTTTCAGGCGCAGTGTTTTTAATTATGACAAAACTCTGTTATATCACATTTTAGGTTTAGTGGTCCAGCGAGATGGTACAAAGTAAATGTCATCTGCTGTTTCAGAACCGTTTAGGCAAGGTAATCTCCCAAAATAAGCACCACTATTCACAGGTAAAGCTGCTATTCGTTCTGCTGGTGTATGATTGCAGGATTTTACCTTGCCGTGGGTGTGAGGATAATCTCTGAGATGTTGAGCTATACTGATGAAGACATCAAGATCCTTATCCCTCTGCTTCTGTTCAGGCACTTGATACTGAAAAACAGAGGAGTTTTGGAAAAATACACTACAGAACGTCATTGGAGTAATATGAAAAATAATGGACTTGATCTGTAAACTTTTTAATCATTGTAAAAAAATGGCTGTCAATGATGGTGGTACAATTTACAGATCGAGCACAAAAGCACACAGCAGTGAAAATCTAATCTACACCAAGAGTTCCCGTCAAATTGAGTCAACAGCACTATTCGACACTGAATTTTGTTATTTGAATCAGGTTGTTTACCACAAAACATTGTCTTTTGGTTCGACTTATCATGTTTCAAAAGTGTGGCAAGTTTGATGAACTCTTTTTATAATATACTTCATATTTGAGGTGTGTGGCTCCCACATACACAGTACACCAGAGGATTAGACAACACTAAATCCATTATAAATAGGGCAGTAATAATATTCAATAGCGTAGCCTGCTTTACTAGTCCTACCGTATAAGGTCATTCCACAGAAATGTCTGTTTAATAGAAATATTATTCTTGGAAAACTCTTTATAGGCTTATTATTAGTCATTGTGTTTTTTCAATAACCCTTTAACTACCCCACCAAAAAAAAGTTTAGATTGCCTTTCTTAGCTCCTAATGTAGCTAGTTAACATGCTCAATGCATTTTATTTCAACACGTCTCATAGTTTCTAAAATATCAGGCTCTAGCAAATGGTAGATATGTCGGTTTATGGTTAAAGTACCGGAATTAATACTATGAAGTATACTATACTATATAATATATTATGAAATTCAGAAAATATGAAATGTATGATAAAAGAAAAAGATAACATAGATAAAAAATTAAAATAAAAATGTTTTGAATACCAAATCATCTTTATTTTTTAAAGTATGCCATATTTTGGATTCTCATTTAACATTTTTAAAAATAAAATCAAGTGTATGAATAAAATCAATAAAATACAATAAAATCAAGGATCAAGTTTAATAGTGCAACAGGATTATGTTTGTTAGATTTTTTTGTAAACCAACAATTGTGTGTAATGTAAACCATTATCAAAAAGATTCTTAAAATTACTTTAACAGTCATTTTTAAAACAGTAAAACATGGTCAACCATTTCTTATTTATAACTCCATTGTCTCTTTTCAGCTATCAGATGTTTGTCATATGTATCTCATGATTTCATAAAAAGCTTTTAGTTGGTGTGACTGGTGGTATGACCTCCTTTGTTGTTTGGGAATGTTAAAAATAACCCTCACTAACAAATTTAAATAGCACTTTTAACAAACATGATTAATATAATAACAAATTAATTATTTAATAACAAACGTTATTATTTTCCTGTAACTCTGACTGAATGTCACAGTCAGACATTCATTCATTCATTTTTTTGTCGGATTAGTCCCTTTATTAATCTGGGGTCGCCACAGCGAAATGAACCGTCAATTTATCCAGCACGTTTTTACGCAGCGGATGCCCTTCCAGCCGCAACCCATCTCTGGGAAACATCCACACACACACTAATACACTACGGACAATTTAGCCAACCCAATTCACCTGTGCCGCATGTCTTTGGACTGAGCACCCGGAGGCAACCCACGCAAAGGCAGGGAGAACATGCAAACTCCAAACAGAAACCCCAACTGAGCCGAGGTCCAAACCAGCGATCTTCTGGCTGTGAGGCGACAGCACTACCTACTGCACTACTGCCTCGCCCACAGTCAGACATGTCTTTCTTCTTTTCATTCTAAAGAATATTTTATTAAACCTTTATTGGCAAAAATAGGCCTAACACCAGTGACAAAATCTTCAAAAATGTACTAAATTTTAATATCTCATTTATGTGTTTTCATGAAGTCAGATATTGATTGAATAATATGGTCTAAGTTTAAATGTTAGGTTAAATATAGATTTTTGGACATTCCCATTCTCCTTTTCCATCCCAAAAAGAAAGTTTCTGTGGACCGACCCAGAGGTTTTTAGGCATGGTTTAGTCGGTTAAATCGAGTGAAAACAAGCTTGGTCAGGCGATTAACGATTAAATGCCCTGACCACTAGTCTGACCGAGTGGGTGACCAGCCAAGACTGATCACATTTGCTTTAGTCATTTCCTTTTCAGGAGATTTTACACTTCTGATTTTAATCGACTCTTGGATTGGATTTCTGAGCAAGTTAAATCGGGCATGCTGTGGGAGGCGGTGATACAGAAAACTGGACTGTTATCACAGAGATGCAGAGCATCTATGACAACAAGAGCTGGGCGTTTGACACCCTTAAGCAATCCTGGATGAACACTTATAACTAACGCAGTCATCGACATCAGACCGAGCGGCGTTCAATCAGCAGCCAATCAACGCGCTTCCACGCTGATATAAAAGCCGCGTTCGCCGCGCCGCGCTCCGAACTGTGAATGAGCAGCTCGCAGTCTCCGTCGGGCGCGCGGATGGCGCGGACGATTTTACGCGCACACCGTCAAGCATAATTGCTTGTTGAAAGCGGCAAAGCACAATGCAGTCCTCTTTATTGTCCGTGGCGCACTCTCCCGGGATACCTACAGCTGTTTCATTGATGTGGAAATCAGGAAACCATCAGTCGTCCAACTGGTCTGGGATGGAGAGAGAAAACGCGACGAGTCTCGCAGACTTGGACACCTTTGAGAACCGGCGCGCGCAGTACGGCCAGTTTTCTCCATCCACCTCCATATTCCTGACGGTGCTCATGACACTGCTGGTGTTCGCCACCGTCCTTGGGAACGCGCTAGTCATTTTAGCCTTTGTGGTGGAGAAAAGTTTACGCACACAAGGCAACTTTTTCTTTTTGAATTTGGCTATAGCAGACTTTCTTGTCGGTGAGTGATATTGATGAGGTTTCTATGTGTGCATAGGGATTTCGTGAGCCTCAAGTGTTTATGTGTGTTTTTAATGGATTTTCAGGCGGGTTTTGCATCCCCGTGTATATTCCGTACGTCCTGACGGGTGAGTGGAGACTGGGCAGAGGGCTGTGCAAACTGTGGCTGGTGGTGGATTATATGTTGTGCACCGCGTCAGTCTTCAACATCGTGCTCATCAGTTTCGACAGGTTTCAGTCCGTCACGAAAGCGGTGAGTCCTGCGCAAACCCCCACACCTACTGTCCTTCGGAGATATTTATTAGACTCTTACAAACGCGTGTATTCGAAGTGATTTCATATATGAAAAACCATTTTGGTTCCCCCACCAAAACAAATTAACTTATGAAGAATTAATTTTCTCGGTGTGAAGAACATTATTAATATTCAATCAATTTTTACTGCACAAAAGACCTTTTCGGGGATGAAAAAGTTTAAAGGTCTTTCTGGAAACCATCAATGCCAATAAAGCTCTCCATATATAGAATGGTTACCCAATAATTAACATTTATTTACAGTTTACGAAGTGGGTCTAAATCATTTTCTTTTGAACACAAATAAAGTATTTTGAAGGATGTTGGAAACAGGTAGCAGTTGACGACCATAGATAAAACACAAAATCTCAACAACAACAACAAAAAAAAATAATAATAAAAAAAATAAAAAAATTCTTAAGTCAGTGGCTACAGCTTTTAAACATTCTTCCAAATATCTATTGTGCTCAACAAAAGGACGAAACAGGTTTGATGGGGAGTAAATGATGACAAAATTTTCATTTGAAACAAAATACATTTAAATGCATTCTTTCTGAAACGCTGCAATGTGAACACCAAGAACATTTATGATCAACGTTTTAAAACACGGCTGATTTGTCAGACCTGATTGGTGTTCGAGAATGGAAATTCAAACTTACACACCTAAACCACAATTGACAATAACTGCATTTATTTGTTTAATTGTGTCATTATTTACTCATCCTACATGTGTCCAAACCAGGTAATGTTCCTTCTTCAGTTGAACACAATGGTAGACATACAGAAGAATGTATGAAAAAACAGCTATTGTATTGCAAAGTATATTTTGCTCCTACTACAGGTGTCAATGTATGCTTTTTTTCTAGCAATCTGCAGAATATACTATTTTGTGTTCAACAGAAGAAAAAAACACATTTTTTGGCGGAGAAATATCCCTTTAATACCACTGAGATGAGCACAAAATAACAACAGTACAAGGATGAGGCCATGTTTACCAAAATATGAAAATTATGACATCATTTACTCATCCTCATGTCATTCCAAAGCTGCACAACATTTTTTTCTGAACCAAAAATGTAAAAAGGTTGTTTGTCCACACATTACATGTCAATGGGGTCCAACATTGTTTTGGAGCTTTTTCTGTCAGTAACAAGTTGCCTATACACAAAAATAAAGCACAACACAGTAAATGTCAGAAGTGGATTACACGTATAATTCCACAGTGAATATATTTAATGTTTAGATTTAAACTAAGAAGTAATCACGTCATCTGAATGATTTAGTCCAGCACTAGATGTTTTTACACATCATCAAATGTACATAACTTGAACAGAAACACACACACATTTACATTTAGCAATCATCTGTCAACATTTATTTACATCCCAGTAGGCAGACGCTCACAAAAGCGTGAATCTCCTCATGTCTGCCTGAGACAAATGCACTGTGACGTCCATTTAATCAGAATGTTTAATTATTTCAGCTAGCAACCAGAGTGTAATGTTCAAGTCATTTAATCTGTCCATCCATCCTCAAGTGTAATCCGCCTAAGAATTCAGCTACAAATGTGTGCATTGCAGGTGAGCTACCGCTGTCAGAAGGGGATCACCAAGGACGCTGTTCTGAAGATGCTGTGCGTGTGGCTGGCTGCGTTCCTCCTTTATGGCCCCGCTATTATCAGCTGGGAACACATCACAGGAGGAAGCGTAGTGCCAGACGGAGAGTGCTATGCCGAATTTTACTTCAACTGGTATTTTCTGATGACTGCCTCCACTGTGGAGTTCTTCACGCCGTTCATAAGCGTCACTTACTTCAACCTCAGCATTTACATCAACATCCGCAACAGGTGCGCCATGAGGGAGGAACAGCCCACTTACGTTCGGCTCAGGAGCTTCAAGATGAAGCCTCTTGGTGCTGGCGATGTCCAGCGAGTGTTTTTCGTGAGGCCTGTGGAGGAAAGCAGGGTCGCAGACTTGGCCTCGAGGTCACGGTGCTGCCGATTGGCTTCAACCGCTAAAGTGTCCGCCGCAGAGTTCGGCAATGGCAGACAGTCCAAACGAAGAGACAGCACTCTCGCAGACTTGCCTCCTCTGCAGGTGGAAGAGCGGATTCTGGCGGCCAGCGAGGCTCAGTTTCATTACGTGGATCATTCAGCTGGACCACACAGACACCGTCCGGACATGGTGGCCAGTCTAGCCAACCGTTTCCGCCTTTCTAGAGATAAAAAGGTGGCCAAGTCTCTGGCGGTGATAGTTTGTGTGTTTGGACTCTGTTGGGCGCCCTACACACTGTTGATGATCATTAGGGCTGCGTGTCATGGTCAGTGTGTCCAACATTACCTTTATGAGATCTCATTCTGGCTGCTGTGGATCAACTCGTCCATCAACCCAATCCTGTATCCCCTGTGTCACAGCAGCTTCAAAAGAGCCTTCAGCAAATTACTGTGTCCGAGCAAGACAAAAATACAACCTCAGAACATTGACCAGAAGTATTAGATTGATGAGGATGAGCACATCCACCTTTTTATTCTTCCTTTTTAATGTCATTGTAATTAGAAGTACTGAAGAGTAGCACATTTTCTTTGTGTTCATTGTCAGACCTTGTATTTGTTCCATTTTTCCAATGTGAAACCATGGCTATACACTACATAACAAAAGTCTTGTCATCGATCCCAGTTGTAAGAGCAACAAATAAAAACTTGCCTCCTAGTTGATCATTTGGAAAAGTGGCAAAAGGTAAATCTTTTTCTGATGAATCATCTGTTGAACTGCATCCCAATCATTACAAATACTGCAGATAACCTGCATGGACCTATTCTCACAGAAATTTGTCAAATTTGGTAAAGGAAAAATCATGGCTTGGGGTTACATTCAGTATGGGGGTGTATGAGAGATCTGCAGAGTGGATGGAAACATCAACAGCCTGAGGTATCAAGACATTTGGTCTGCCCATTACATTACAAATCACAGGAGAGGGCAAATTCTTCAGCAGGATAGCGCTCCTTCTCATACTTCAGCCTCCACACCAAAGTTCCTGAAAGCAAAAAAGGTCAAAGTGTTTCAGGATTGGCCAGCCCAGTCACCAGACATGAACATTATTGAGCATACCTGGGGTAAGATGGAGGAGGCACTGAAGATGAATCTAAAGAATCTTGATGAACTCTGGGAGTCCTGAAAGAACGCTTTCTTTGCAATTCCAGGTGACTTTATATATAAGTCATTAGACAAGAGTCATTGCAGAGATGTAGTGTATGGATACAGTCCTCTAAGCTCATGGGAGTCATACACTATATGAATTATTTTTCCACAGCACCATGACTTTATATTCTATACTGAACATTATTTCTGTTAAGTGAAAAGACTTCTGTCTAAGCAAAGTCAGACCATTAAATCATTCAAAATCAAGGCATGATCATATTTCATTTTGGTAAAATAATCGTAATCTAGAGGTCTTTGCCTTTCATATAAGCCACTTCTGATACCAAATGATCAACTAGAAGTCAAGTTACTATTTGTTCTTCCTAAAACTTGAATAAACGACAAGGCTTTTGTCAGGTTGTGTCTTTCTTCCAGATTCTATGATGGATTATTAGTTTGTTCATATTTTCATAAATGTACAAAGTGTCTCAGTGCCATGTTTAACTTTGTAAGTATTTTTTTTATTAATACATGTCAAAATAAACCGTTTTAGTGATTTTATGAACCATTATACCTCTTGAAACCTTGGTTTGCAGCGAGAACAGTTGAGACGACATATAGACCACACTGTCCATGATAACTGTACGGCGATTCCACATGACAGACGTCCAGGAATTGCTGGCGAAGTCTGTAGTTCCCCTAGCAACTGCGGGACAGGCTAAATACAGACACATGACTCATTTCTTATGATCATATCAAGGTAACCAATTTATGCTAGATTATTTTAGGGCTTATAGCAAAGTCTGAACACTTGTCTCTAATCAGCAGTAATCAGATGTACAATGTTTTGAGATATTTTGTTCAAACCCAGAGAGATACAGAAAATGAGTCAGAAAACCAATAGACAAGCACTTTTTACATCTGCATGTATTAAACTGTAACCAGTGACATCAATACCAACATTTATTGTAGAATTTGACTTCAAGTTATTCTTACAGTTTAGAAAAGTTGAAGATGACATGAACTGGAAATTCAAAGCGGTTGTGAATAATTTAACTATGTCTGTTTAGTTTATTTAGATTTTATGTTTTATCAAATGATGCAGAATTTCAATGTTAAGTTTGATCAAACCTCACAATTTCTTTAGTGAGTCAGTTTTACATTCATTTTTGAAGCACAATGGCCACATAAATCCAACTACTGATGGATAGAACCGAGCCTACATTTTATTCTGTTTTGATATCATGTTGAAATTGTAAAATGTGAAATAATGTTCCAAATGCCAAAACTTTGATCTTTCATCTTTAAATAAACATAAAATACCATATAAAATATAAATATATATATTTTTTCTTGTCATTTTCAAATAAGAATTAGCCGTTTTAATGACTTAGCCCTGCTTTTTTTGAAAGAACTGGAAAACTTCCATCCAGAATGTAATTTTTTTTAGAGGTCCTTCCATGTGTAACAGGATCAAAAGCCATTCTCAAATATTATATAAAAAAATGATATAAACTGGCAGTGAGGTTATCAAAAAGTACGCTGAAGACACAGTGCTGTTCTGCATGTCCTTCAGTAAAATGTCAAAAAAATACTTTGACTGCTTAATTTTAGTTTATTAAAAGTTTTAAGGTAACTGATTTATCAGGGATCACTCTGGTGGCTGAGAGAGCGTGCTGCAATTTAAGAAAATATATTCAATTAAAAAAAAAAAAAAAACGCCAGCAAATTAAGAAAAGACCTTCATCCATTTGACAGCACACATGCTGCAAATCCTCACAATGTGTACACAATAAAATGCTCTGCATTTTCACACAACGCAAACAATTTCTGAAAACAAAACGTTGCATTTTTTTTACACAACACAAAAACAACAGAACATAACGGAAATGTTTCAAGGGGACCCAAAAGCGTGACGGACACCGATGTGCCGTGACCATTGCTCAGTAAAGTTGTGGGTGATCTTTGAAAGGTGAGTTTTTTTGTTTGTGTATCTTAACATCCTGATTCTCTTGTCTTTTGTATTTGATTAGCCTAAATAACCATAACCTAATTAGCCAGGTCTGTAACATTTTAGGGTCTCCTTGAAACATTTCCATTCTGTTCCTGCTATTTGAAAGTGTTGTGAGAAAATGCAGCATGTTTTATTAAAAATGTGTTTTCGATGTGAGAAAACGCAGCGCGTTTTATTATTTTGTTTTTGGGTTATGAGCGAATGCAGCATGTTTTTTTTTTAAATACGTTTGCGTTGTGAAAATTTTTAATGTGCACGGTCAAACAGATGAAGTTATTTTCTTAATTTGCTGGCGTTTTTTTGTAATGGCATGTGTTTTCTTAATTTGTAGCACTTTAAGCTCTCTCGGCCACCAAAGGTTGCCACAGTGCAATGAACAACCAATTACTCTGGCATAGATTTTATGCAGCAGATGCCCTTCTAGCTGCAAACCAGCACTAAGAGTACACTAACTCTTAAACACCCAGTGCTGGGAAATGCCCATAATTGCTCCATGTCACACATATACATGCACACTCATACACTATGGGCAATTCATTTATATCGCATGCCATTGGACTGTGAGGGAAACCGGAGGATCTGGAAGAAACTCAAGCGAACATGAGGAGAACATGCACACTACACAAAAAAAGACATCCTAGCCAAGCCGAGACTTGAACCAGATACCCTCTTGATCACCAATCCACTCGTTAAGTATATCCCATACAGTAAATATATATTTTTACCCTTAATTTTAAAAAAAAAATATCTTGTAACTGTGAGGCACAATAAAATATATAATAAAATAGTACATTTAAATGCAACCTTCATATAACATATACATTTTAATATGTATTGCAGGGTTAAGACCATTTCTTAAGTAATGAAACTATTAATTTTCAAGTAAATTATTGTAATGTTTACATATGTTTAAATACATTTAATAATACATAAAAATAGTTGTATATTTTGAGATATAAAAAATATCTATCTATCTATCTATCTATCTGTCTGTCTGTCTGTCTGTCCGTCTCAAATTTGTGTTGTTGACTTATTTTAAATGCAGAGAACTGAGAGAGTTGCTAGGCACCATCAAAAAGTAAAATGCAGACCCAGTGGCACTCATTCAGCAAGGAGATGAGAAAGGTGTCGAAGGCTGCAATTGTCACAATAATAGCTTACAGGTGTTTCTTTACACAGAGTTCTCACTCACTATTTCACACGTTTTCGGAGAGAACATTAATAGAATGATCTACCCAAAACACACATCTTGAAAATGTTGCTTGTTGACAAAAATTGTTTATAAACATTGCTGAAAGCAATCATTTTAGGCTGAAGCACGTCAGAAGGAATGTGACAAGCTAAGCAAGTATAGCAGGACCATTAGGACACTGGAATGGCATGCTTATTTTTCAACATCTGCATTTGCAGTCATTTACACAGCAACACTAATTTAAAATCTAATAAAAAATATATATAATAAAAATCTGTAAGAGTCCAGCAGTGGAGTTTGTTAAATGTAACACCCAGGTCAGGTCTCTTCATCAAGTGTGCAGCATCCTGACTTTCCAGCACATCCACCAGCCTGACCTCATCATAGATTTTATGAAGCACTGCTCTAAATATAAAATATAAAAAAACATAAATATAAAATAAAGTACACTCCCTTCTGTCAAATTTTTTTAAATCTGTGTAGCAAACCATCACCATTTTCCATTACAGATTTATTTATAAGTTAAAGTTTCAACTTAAAGTCATAGTTCACCCAAAATTGAAGATAGTCACGAACCTGTTTAGTTGTCTTTTTTCAGTTAAACACAAATATGATACTTTGAAAAATGTTGAAAACCTATAACCATTGACTTCTATAGTATTTGTATTTATTATAGAAGTCGATGGTTACAGGTTATTAACATTTTTCAAATTATCTTATTTTGTGTTCAACTGAAAAAGCAAACTCTTAAAGGTTTGGAACCACTTGAGGTTGAATAAATGGTAAGTAAATGTTCAACTTTGAGTGCACTTACTTGCTTACTCCCAGGGCAGTTTATATCGAAGGGGATATTTAGCCACACCATGTAGGCGTTTCGTAACATCTAATTATTTTACAAGAGAAGTCATTAACTCAAAGCTCAAGCCCCAACCTGGAGGACCAGGACATACACACATACACTATCTACAATTTAGCTTACCTCGTTTACCTATGGCGCTTGTCTAAGGACTGTGGGAGATAAGGATGACTCGGGGATAACATGAAAATTCCACAAAGAAATGTCAACTGGCCCAGCCAGGGCTCGAACCAGCGACCCTATTGCTGTGAGGTGACAGCACTACCCACTGTGCCACCGTGCTGCATCCACTTTGAGCGATCTATCCACTTAAAATGTGATCACACTACTTATTTAAAAAATTTTTTGTTTGTTTTACAGTTAAAATGTAGTAGCTCTAAGGTTAAAGTAAACATTTAAAAATGACAATTAGTATCCTGGGGCTGCACTGCCATTCTTAAATGGCAGTCAAATAATTTGCATAAAAGGAGAAGAATTTTGGTACAGAAATTAGCATGACACTGAATGATATTTTAGCAGGTTCCGTCTTAAAATAATAATGCCCATTATTCTTTTTTTTTCAGATTTTTAATTAATTATATACTAAATACCACACGCATACGCACACTCTACTAAAACTAAGATTAAAAAATACCTAAAACTATGTTCAGTTTTTATTTCTGTAATGTTTAAAAAACACTTTTCATCTTTGACTGGTGTCTGTCACAATATTAAACAGCACTTCTACAGGCATGTGGGGTTAACATTTTTTTATTTGTGCAAATGCCATGAAATCAATGATATTTTGTTGTAACTGATTTACAATTAGATTATACATACAATACATGAAGGGAGGGGGAGTCATAATTTCAAAAAAAGGGAAACAAGATGCAAGAGAAGGCTTCGGACATTGGTTTGGATTCACAGCCACAGCTACTCATTCATTAATAGAGTCTATACACGTTCAACCATTCCACATATTAGTCAACACACTGTCCCACTCCACCTAAGTGTCTGCCGTGAAAGTAAAAGGTTGAGAAACAGGACTATTCATTAGTTACACGAATGTGTTTAACTTAGCACAGCTTTTAAAATATTAATGCTGAAACAAAACAAAAAGACAAACAGAATCAAGTGTAGGTCCTCTAATTGAAGACTTGAACAATGCGTGGCTCAATAAAAGTTCTGCATTTTTGCTCCAGTTTGGCCAGCGGGACAAAGAAGTGCTGTAGCAACACTAGAACGGTTATATTTCTCTCTTAAATATGTATTTTTTTTTACTCTTGCTCATTTGTATGGCAACAATATTATTAATAGGGAATGGCAGTTTGAAGGAAGCGCGGAGTAGGAGTGCAGTGCATAAATTGTTCTCTAAGGAATTCACAAGAAAACGCCTCACAAAAATCAGTAAGACAGAGGCAGAGGGCAGAGGACGAAAACAACCGACTGAAAAGTATGAGAAATGAGAAATGAGCAGAGAGGCAGGTGGGTTTGGCTTCGTTTTTTTCCCCTGGCTGGAATACCCTGGTGTGCACATGTGGGCATATACATAAATCTCTCTATATACGTGTGTGTGTGTGTGTGTGTGTACACAAATATAAATGTGGATGTGTGAGGCACCTACAGCACCAGCCCTTCGTAAGCAGGTCCCTCAGACTCGGGCGACTCTCTCTGCAGACGCAGGTGCTCCAGTGTGTTGTGGAAGTGTTTGTTGATCTGCTCCGTCTCCTCGCTGGCCTCCAGGTTCGGGAGATCTTCACGGATCTTCTGGATCAGCTGATTCAGGACCTGGACCGTCACCTGTCGAGCAAACACAGACAGATAGATTGTGTGAAAACAGGCTGATCTGTGATGAAGAAAGACAGTGTTTGTAAAGAAACGCTGCACACTAAAGGTAGAGCGACAGTTTCTTGGTAACAAAGTGGTGTGCGAGATCATAAATTGTTGTGATTTGATTAACTAGTTTAATTTATGCAAATATATTTACATGGAATTAGCAAGACAATATATGCAAGCACAAGTTAATATGGCAATGCTATTCTGTACAGCCGTATAGAAAAACCAATACACACAGTCAGTGTAGTTATATTGTAGACACAATAGATTCATGAGCTGATTCAAGTCAAATATTGTGCATGACCAGTGTGGATGCATTATCATTTCCACTTGTGTTTGGATTTCACCAAAATAATTCTCTTTATTTCATCACACTTTAAATCAATTTTGCAGGAGCTCTCAGTGCATTTCTAAAGTGCTTCTGAGTGAACAAGGCCTTATTGCGAAAAGAGAATAAGAAGAAGAGAATAAGACGGATGTGGAATGCAAATATGATTTCGATCCTAATCTTTATTATTATTACCTTGTTTGGTGCACCTTCTTACAACACATTCCGTAATGATCAAGTGTTTGCTCTGGAGACGAAGAGTGTGAATGCATTTTGTACAAGAATGTTTACACCATGACAAAAAAAGTAATGCATTAGAGATTAGACATTAGCGCAAACTTTTTTAGACGGTTGTATTTAGTGCTGTTCACTTGTAATCAGATTGATGAAAACACATTTTAATAAACAGAGCTTAAATTAACATCTGACTACATAAACTGCATATTTTTTTATACAATTAAAAAAATGAAACTAATCCTTTTAGGAATATGGCTGTAACATATTAAAACGTAGAAAAGGTGAGGTTTGTGGACACTTTCCAGACGCATCATGAATCCTGTTTCTTTATTAAATGTTACCATCCAATTATATTAGATAGTGTATTTGTTAATGATCACTAAAGCTGAAATTTAGCTTTACAATCTTTAATAATTAATAAATGACATTTTAAAATATAGTCGAAAAAGAAAATATTTACTTGGATATTATTCTATATCAATGTTTTTAATCAATGTTTGCACACTGGTGGTGGATGAGGAGATTCCCCCCAAAAATGTGTAAAGAGCTTTGAGTGTCCAGAAAAGTGCTATATAAATGTGCGGAATTATTATTATTTATATTATTATTATTTTTATTATCTTTAAAATCACATAAATGCAGCTTGGTGAAAATAAAATACATTAAAAAAACAAAAACAAAATCTTACTATCCCCAAACTTCAAAACATTAGTGTACACGGCCATATATTTAGAAGAGAGGATGACATACTATTTCTGTAGGAAGACAGTTCTGCTGATTATAATGGCTGTGCTTTCAATCATGTTTCTATAAATGTGGGTCATCTCTCTCTCTCTGTTCAGATACTGTAAAAAAAAACTGTGCCAGGCACTGAAGCACTAAAAGTAAGCTCTGAGAGCAATTAACCCAGACACCTGGAGATGAGATCTCAGGTAAATTCACACACCCACACATTCAGAGATGTCACAGTCTCATAAACACACAAGAATAACTTTGGTGTGAACGACTATGGATTTATGGGGAACATTCAATTCTGTTGCTGTGTTGTACAAAGTTACATCACAGAAACAATACACAGACAGTGATGTTTGAACACCAGATGCTGACCATATGCTGTTGGTCCTCTGTGTGCTGCCAATACTGTGCTGACCCACTGATGTCCGGGCTGTAACAAGAACCCCGTGGGTGTTCTGTGGTCTCTGGCACCCAGACATAGCAGCAGATTCAAGCCCTGTCGCAAACTAGAGCCGCCTTAGATCAAACTTGTTGGTCCAGCACATCCCACAGATGCTCAGCTGAATTGAGATCTGGGGAATTTGGAGGCCCTAGCAACGCATTGCATTCTTCATCATGTTCTTCATTCCTGTTCAATGTGTGCAGTGCTGGTTTCAGAGTCAAATTAAAGACTTTTAAAAGAACCATTCAAGATCATTTATGACAATTTTTTTCTAATGGCCAGGTTGAAAAGATTTTTACTTGCCGTGTCAAAACAATTCATATTCAGTTATTTCTTAGCCAGATGTTTTCAATAATGTAACAAAACTTACTCTATTTGTATAGATACAAAAACTATAAACGATTATGGGCTCTATTTTAACGATCTAACTTCTAAGCGCAAAGTCTAAAGCGTCTGACGCAAAAGCATTAAGGGCGTGTCTAAATAAACTTGTCTGCGCCGTGGTGCATGGTCTAAAAGGGTTGTGCTTATTCTCTTAATGAGCTATAGATGAGTTTTAAGCATAACTGTATTAAAACAATCAGTCTCATCTCCCATTCCCTTCAAGAATTAGTTGCATTGCGCCATGGCGCATTAGGTATTTACATGGCAGACTTTGTGAGAGGAAATACTGAACGCTTTACTAGCGAGAAAACAGTTAAACAGACTATCTGCAGTGCGAGGATAAAGAACGAGCCTCCTCCATTCGGCCTCTTTACTTTTACTCCTTTATTTTCAGGGATGTGGAAACGGTGTTGTACACACTCGACTGAAGACATCCATTAGCCTATATAAATAATTTCATTTGTTAAGTGCAAAGATTTCCTCTTAAAACTATTTCTAAATTCAGTTGTAATTTCCAGCACACAAACAAATGAACTGTCAAATGTGTCAAAAACCGAGTTGGAGTTATATCCAAACACGTCTATATTCTTAGCCACAGCTATATCACCCTGCAGCCCCAGACCGGTTTCTCACTAAAGCTAAGCAGGGCTGAGCCTGGTCAGTACCTGGAAGGGAGACCACGTGGGAAAACTATAGGTTGCTGTTGGAAGTGGTGTTAGAGAGGCCAGCAAGGGGCGCTCAAACTGCGGTCTGTGTGAGCCCTAATGTCTCTCCACTCCTCCAATAGCTGGTGTGTGGTGAGCGCACTGGCGCTGTTGTCCTGTGGCTGCCGTTGTATCATCCAAGTGGATGCTGCACACTGGTGGTGGTGTGGAAAGACCCCCCCCCCATATTGTAAAGCGCTTTGGGTGTATGGCCAAACACAATAAATGTGCTATATAAATATACATTACATTACGCCCCATATTGTGATGAAGATGTCTACAAAACCAGACAGGTGGACAAACCTAAACTTGTTTTTAATAAAAAAAATATATAATTATGCATATAATAAATAACACCAATAATAATAATAATAATTATAATAATAATAATATTATAATAAAAATTGTCATGAATAAACTGAAAAAGGCCCTTGACATAAAGAAGGCATGGCATATCTGTGTAGTGAATAATAATTTAATCCTTTATTTTTTTTCCATAAGTAATTTGTGCAATGCTGTACATGCTGTGTATTAAGCAATATGTAAGCTTTGAACCCACAAACACATAACTAACGCTTTCTTTGCTGGACTTTATACCAGCATTTAAATGGTCAATGGCGCAGTCTATTTCAGTTCTTCAAAATAGCAATGCCACAACAATGCACTTTAACACACCTCCTTTATAGACAGACACACGCATGAGTCCACAAATTAGTGCAAATTAATTTCCTATTTAATCAAAGTGGTGCAAAACATGAAAATTAGTGTTGCGCTAGTCTGAAAATACCAACAAAACACGCAAAATATGTCTTGCGTCTTATTGTGCTGGGTGTATGATAGGGTTCTGAATGCACAATCAACTGTCCTGATTAGTGTCCTCATTGTTTAGTAATATATTAAACCATATTGGTAAATAGAGTTAATATATAAGACTTTTGTTAGAAGTTTTATTGAGATGGATTGTTGGGGATTAAATGGGTGTTCAAGTCCTGATTACGTAACTTTACATGAACATTAGAAAATTAAGACCAGTTTAAAATGATTTAAGACCTACAACACAATATTTCAGGAAAATTAAAACTTTAAGGCCTAAAATATTGTTTTTAATTATATTTTGCCCTGATTATCATGCTGAAACACCATGAGACACTTCCATCAGAGAACACTATGGCCAAAAATAGGGAAAAGAAAATAGGACTCAGACAAGTTGACCTTTTCCCACTGCTCAACTGACACTTACATGGCCATTGATTGTGCTTTCCACTTTGAACAGGAACACACTTGTGACACATTCCATCGTACTACAGTAGACATTCAGCTGGCTCAGACTAAATGGAACAGACGTTGTTGCATATGTGAATTGATGAGATAAAACGCAAGATGCTTCCGGTTTATTGTCATCCCATACAAAATCCATGCGTTTAAGATCCGATTTCTAAAAAAAAAAAAAACAGCAATCATCATCACTGCCTGGCTGGGATACGATATAAAGTGGGTATCGGACCAAACAAGAAGCGCTGCATTAAATTATATTTCCCCCGCCATATCTTTAAAATATGGAAATTAATTTTACCCTAGTTTTTTCGATGGAGTTTCTGCGCTAGCCTGCAGCTAATGACGGCGCCTGCATTTAAATGGGTTTTCATCTTTTTTTTAAACCTTAACAACCAAATGAATGCTTAAATCTATTAAACTGAACGTATTGTTATTACATTACATCGATGCTGTATAAGGAACCGTATGAAACTAAAAAAAGCCATAAAATTTTCACCAGAAGTTGATCAATGGCTAAAAAAAACACTAGCTGTGCAATTAGCTCATTGTCACGGTGGTGCTGATAACAGAGCTCCTCCTAATATAACACAAAATCATTAGCTGGGCCTTGGTAAGACACCAAATGTGTTTTTTGCGTTGAGAGGCGCCTTTTTTGAATGGTTTACTAACGGCTGCAAGCGTTATGCGCGCCTCATGTTTTAACCGCCTGCTGCGCCTTGCATTTTTGCCCTTGCCTGCAGTCCGCTCAGTTGTTATCTTTGAGCATCTTGTCAGTAACTGCTTTTTTCATTCTCCAATAAAATGAAAGCAGAGGCGGGGTTTCCTTTGACTTGCCTGCTGTGTTTGTCTAGTCAAGATAACGTTGGAGACTTTGGAAGATGGAGGAGAGATTTGTGGTTGCTGTTTTGAGCTATCCGGTTCTGTATGACTCACAAATCCTAAATTTCACAATATTAAATTTATATTAATATCAACAGCAACACTCTCGCACAATACCCAGCTGATTCAGTTGTTGCCTAGCGACATAAAAAAAAGAGAACCACGCTTATTTTTTTCTTGTCAACAAAAAAGGCAGTGAGGTGCGCCTCACGTTTTTGGAACGTAACTCCGCGTTCGGTGTGATCGGCCCCTAACAGAAGTGTAATGTAAATAGTGATATGGATGATGATCAAATATTAAAATTTTTGGACTATTTTTTTATTATCTGATATTTGCTTTTGCTTAGCCATTTACGGATAAACAGGCAACACATCATGCACGTACTCCACCAGCACAGCTAAGAATATTTGTCTAAGGGTGTTCAGAATTCCTGGCTGAGGTAATAATTCCGCTCTCTACCAGGCTTACATGGAAATACAAATGGAGCTCCACCACTTAAGTTGAAACGATTGTCATTTGGCAAGGCATGCTCTCAATTTG